>NW_009192723.1:0-232 GCF_000690835.1 Fulmarus glacialis
GCTGGCGGCCGCCCGCACCTGTGTTGTGTGCGCATGCTCTGATTCCGGAAAAAAAGAACGGGTTTATAAAAATTCGGTTACAGAGCAAATTTTAAAGCCTGTCCTTAAAAAATAAATGTGGAAGGCCAATACTGAAAGGATTCACTGTTTGTCTTTTTTTTCTCCTAATCTAATTCTGGTTAACGCAGTGAAAACTGACTCTCCGGGCAGGCCACTGCCAGCCGCGGCGAGG
>NW_009192723.1:244-1195 GCF_000690835.1 Fulmarus glacialis
CACTGCCAGCAGCGGCGAGGGCAGCCACGTCTTCACCCACCGCGTCCCTTCGGGGAACAGCCGAGGGGACAGCGGGGTTGGCTTCCACCCGGCTTGCACCTTCGAGCCGGTAGATCTGTTAAATGCAGTGGTATTATTCCAATTTCTACTGCACCCAAGCTTAAAGCGACTCTTCCCAGACGCTGAAATTTCACTATCGAATGGAGATTCCCAACCTCCCCTAGCTCTACTTTTACATCGTGAATCCTTTAATTTTCCAAATTTTTCACTTTATTGAATTTCTCCCCTTTATGTTGGTAACGAGTTTTTCATATGGCCCATGTTCTCCTATTGTTTAGGAAGTCTGAGCTACTGCTACCAGAGTAAGTGGAGGATAAAGGGTGGCACTGGCATCTAAATCAACCCAACGGCAACTGCACGTCACAGTGGATAAACATGGCTTTTTACCTAAGCTTGGTTTCTGAACGCCCACGACACTCATTCCTGGTGGTGTTACCCGAGCCTCTTCTAGCAGCAAAGCCACCCTTCAGCTGACGCAGCCCCACCACGCTGGGGACAGGCAGCCATCGCTGAGGTGATGCTCTGTCACTGGCAGTCATTTCTGCCATCACCACGCTGGGCAGAGCTTTGGAGGGAGCGCTAGCAGTGCTGGTACCTTTGCAAATGAACACGCAGAATGATTTCTTGTAAAACTTGTGTTCCTCTGTTACATACCACAATTGTAAAAGTTGCCCAAAAGATTTGCCTGTGGTTCTGGACCTGCGGCACAAAGCCACTCGCCCCGCTAAGCAGCCACGTCCTGCCACCGAGGCCGGGCAACCCGCCTGCCCCGTTCCGTGTTCCTCGCACCCTGGCCTAGGCTCCTCACTGCTTCGGTGTGCCGCACGTGGTGTCAGCCCCTACTCGCTGAGCCCAGGGGCCATCAGGGACCAGCGGGCCCACAGGGGTGCT
>NW_009192724.1:0-7776 GCF_000690835.1 Fulmarus glacialis
GAGCTGCGGGCTGCTGGTGGCTCTCTCGGCGCCCCTGAGGTTCCCCTAGTTCGGGACCATGCACCACACTACAGTGCACCACTGCCGATCCTGCCGGCACCGGAACTGCTTGCCTCGGCAACTGAGTGCTAGTTTCGGTTACACCGCATTTAAATTTCCCACTGTTGCTCCTGGCCCTGCCCAGGTCTCATCAGCTGAGGTACATCTCTCAGTTCTTTTAAATAATGAAGTTGATGAGAAAGACAATTTGAATTTCAAGTTATCCTGTCTTTATTGTTCATGTTAGTCTAGATGCTTACTTGCACAGCAGAAACCTCCAAATCAAACAGAAGCAAATTTTGCCAATGTCACTATGAATAGACACTCCAGATACTTTTTAGTTCTTTTACATTTTTTTTTATTCACATTTCATACAGGATGTGAACATATTGACACAGAAAAATAGGTTGATTTACCTCTGATAGGCTTAGGGAGGAAAATAAGAAAATGTAGGAAAACAAACAAATAAAACAAAGGACAGAAAGAAAATAAAAGCCCAGAATAAATCTAAAACATCCTTATACCTCATACACATTTCTTTAGGGTACTTTTATTCTTAGGTGAATAACACTACATCTGCTTTTATACAGCACAATATATACTGCTTTTCAGATTTGCCCTTTTCAGATGTGGGCACGTCATGGATTTATCTAGTGTCAAATTGATGTTATCTGATTTCTTTTCATTCCCTAATAATTCCCTGCATTCCTTTTGATCTTTTGATCACTTCTGAACTGTGAGCTTAAGTTTTCATGGAACTATCGTAACAGTCAGATCTTATATTTTAGTGGTTATAGTCAGCACAACTTTCATGGCTAACTAAGTAAACTTAGTATTGCTTTTCCCATTTGCATCACTTCATATTGGGGAAAAGAAAATCTTACCTTTAGATAAGGAATCAGGGCTGTTGGGAGTGAGAAAGTAGTAACTTTTCCTCAGTATTACCTCAGAAACTAGGTAATTTATTTGGGTGCCTACACTTCCAAATGCTACCAGGCAGATCTTGCTTCTGGGGCACAGATCTGGGTGGATTTACATCAGTAATTTAGATCAGATGATGGGTGAGCTTTTGAAGAGACTTTCCTGTTTGTGTTCACCCACTCACTTTGCTTTATGGTTCCGCTCTTACTGAGCTGCACAACTTCCCCATGTAGACGTAGCCAGGATTTCTTCAAATAGGTCTTGTATAGAATTAGACTTTCATGCAGTCACATGGAAACATGACGTTGTTCGCAAACAAGACAAGATAATCACTTTTTCACTGTTGAGCAGCACATATGAAGAATTATGTGCTTCATATGTGTGCTATATACAATGCTTCAATATTTTTAAAAACCTATTAATTTAACACAGTCTTGATATTAGTATTGCCAGTGCACGAAAAAACAATAATTAATTTCAAGGATATTTTAACTGAACTGTGGAAAGAAAATGTATGTTGAAAAGTTATTGTCCTGAAAACACATAAATAATAATACTTCTATTCTAAACATTTATTTTTGTTGCCTTCCTTTTTATTCAATGTCCTGGATTTTTGAGTGTGGAAAATGCCTTTAAAGTTTTATGTCAGGTAACAAATGTTAACTAGTTTGTTCAAAAAATCTTAGCCTTCACATTAAACAACTGTTTGAAATCATGCTTTTTCTCTAAAACTGTTTTGCTTTCAGTTTGGACACCAGCAAATAGCTGTGGACAAAGAAAATTATCTTAATTTGTAGTTTTAAGGTAAGCAGGTATCTCACAGTTTGAAATGCAGATGTATTATCATGAGCCAGTTTGGATTACACTAAAGCCTATTTGAACCTTAAATCTTTTAAAGTAATTAAGACTAAAATCACACAACGTATGGGCTTTGCTTGGGGCTGTATCATGAGGTTTAATCTGATAATGCCTATTGCGAAAAATGTGAACATTCACGTATCACAATGCACCTTAGAACACAAAGATATAATGTATATTGTATCAAACAGTTTTATCTATCTTCTTGACTAAATCATCCGTTATTAAGACTAAGTTAAGTAATCATATCCTGAGTGACTTTCAAAAAAAAAAAGTCTTTCTCCCAAAGTTGTGGAGTTTTCAAGGATTAAACAATGTAGACCAACATCAATAAATTAAAATACTGTTTTTTCTTATCATATCAGATCCCAGCTATTGCAGCTGGTACTAAAAAGATAACACAAATGAAACGAAAAAAATCTTGGAAGGTCTTTTTTTCCTCTCACATAAAACATAAAAACCATAAAGATGTTTAAAAAAAAAAACTTTGAAATTGCTCCTAACATTTTTTCACCATGAATCTTATTCTTCTAGCACTTATTTCAGTAGAAATCAGGCATAGCTCCATTAGAGTAAACTGATCAAACAGTCCTAATAAACATCCTCACAAACAGCTGAAGGTATATTCATAGCAAAGAACATTGCGGTTTTTTAGATATTGAATGTACAAGATTATTGCAGTATAATCTTATCACTCCTTGTAAATAGTGTAAATAGAAGCTATGAGCTTGGTATTATCTGGATATTACATGCATTGTTTGGGTTTTGGGTTGTTTTGGTTTTGTTTTTTTTTTTTTTTTGGGAAAGCACATTTCTTTTATGGATGATCACTGAATTTGTTAAATTGAAAGTGAATCAATAAATGAAGATTTCTTTTCTTTGTGCTATGGAACTGAATTAAGTAAGGACCTAGCAAGTAATATGGCTATTTTGGGTCCAATCTCCATGAAAGTTTAAGAATCTTTCTATTAGATGAAATAAATTCTTGACAAAAGTAATGGTTATTTTCTTCTTTATTCGAACCACATTCTACAGAAAAGAAAAAAATATTAATACACTGAATTTTTCATTTTCAATTTTTTTTTCTTTTTAAAGTAGTACCTTTTTTTTTTTTCCTCTGTGTTGTTTCAAATATTGAAAACTTAGATAGCACAGCTACAGTTTTATTCCTGCAGGTGGACAAGATTCAAGCTAATACATTCAAAGGTAGGTGAACAACCATCCCAATTAACACAGTTTTGACAATAATTATTATGATCTGCTCTAGAATAACCATGACTATCACAGTATATACCATCATTGGTCCATTTAGGCATAAGCACAATTCACATAGGTTTCTTCTGAATGACAGAAAAGACATATGAATGACAGCAAATATATGTGATCACATTCAGCTTGTTCCCTTGGTTGAATTGACTTAAATAAAACTGTCTTGAGTTATCTGTAATCACACTTCTCCTTGCATTTCTTCCACAGCTACCCCTGTGTAGCTTCCTGAGAAGGAGTCAGGTCTGATTAGTTAAGAGCAGCAATGTGTTGCTGGCCTTTGATCTCAAATACCTCATTGTAAAGGGACTTTCCCTTCTTTGTTATCAAGCTGGAAGAAAGAAAATTGTTGGCCAACCCCTGAAAAGTTTGACAGCTTTGGAAAAAGAATATTTTACAGTTTTTTTGTGCACAAAACATCTTTTCTCAGAAGAAATGACATTATTTGCTTGGTGGTATGTGATTTGCAAAAAGATGTTTTCTATGCAAAACAGAAACATGCAAAAAAATGAAATAAAATTTCAGAAAATAATCTATGCTTATATGAATGATACAGAAAAGTTCTGCTAACTGGTTAAACAACAAGTGTGATATTTCCTATTGCTGCAGAAGCCAGTCTGGCATAATAAGTGAAGTTCAGATCCAGAAGACTACATAAGAGCCTGGAACACAACTGAAGAAGAATTTTGGCATCTAAGTTAAAGAAAAAAAAAGAAAGGAGAGAGAGTAAACTTTATTCAATTTATGCAGTTTATCTGCACAACCACATCTGTGGTCCAAAATTGTGAACATATGCAGAATTTTTCTTCTTTAAGGGATCTAGCTGTTTAACGCCTGCCCACATCCCTTAGGATATGAAACTGAAACTGACTATTGTGGGAGGGAATACTCTCTTGCCCTGAGATTGCAGGTGTATGTCTGACCCGTTCTGAGGGACACCACCAGGACTAAGCATCTCAAAAAGGTTTTATTTCTAATATAAAAGATGTGTAGAAAGATGCCATCATCCAGACCTGGAGTTGTTACTCTCACTAGACTGAGGAGAATTCAGGACTCACTTTTCAATAATCTAGAAAGAGGACTCCAATCAGCAGATTACCATTTATGTAGGATTCAGCACACGTGAAAAATTACTCTTCACTTCCTTTCTGAAACTATGCCTTCATCTTATTTTTTCTTCTGTGCTGTTATGCAGGATTCAGTCCTGCACACGTAGGGCTGGAATGGGAGGGAACAGGTGGTGACCATTACTTTGCTAAGTTATTAAGACACTCATCTGGGAGAAACCTAGTCCCTGCTTCCAGCTTCATTTCTGTTTTCAGTGTTTAATTTCGTTCCTACTGAGTACAACACTAAAAATGCAGACTTAATCCCTAAAAACAGTGTCGCTAATCTGCTAGACATTTTTCTGAACCTTATGTTAAAGATGAATTGTGTTGCACATAGATACCACGCTTCAGAAAAGAAGGGAGAGCAGTGGGTTTACACATCTGTAAGGTGAGGCGTTCTTGATGATCTGAAGCTGTTATGCTTACTTAAACAAGGGAGAGTATCATGCTGCACTTGAAAAATTTTTGTGCATCACTGAAAGTCATGGTCTTGTAGGTCATAAGTCTATATTTTTTCTTCAACATGTTCCAGTTTTCTGCAGCTGGTGTTGCCAGGCATCCTGAGTAACATGAGATATCCCATACTGCATTTTTAAAATCACAGCCCCATTTGATAAAACAGATGAAGTATATTTTCCTGCATTCTCATTGTAACTGGCAGCATTTCTAAATGTTCACAGTGTTGGAATGTCAAAAAATGGTTTTCTGAACAGACCAATAAATGTGAATGCAATATCTCCCATACCAAAGTCTACTGATCATCTAAAAACTCTTTGACCTGTACTGAGCAAGTCTGATACATCTGAGTAAGAGTAATTTATCTGTCTGAAACTGTCCTGAATTTCAACATTTAAAATTGTCAGTCATAACAAATGTAGGGTAAAGAGCTGTGTCCAATGATTAGGACACTCTTCTGCCAAGTGAAAGATGACAGGCTGAATGCCTTCAGACTGAGGAGTATATTGAACCCTGTTCTTTATTTTCCTGCAAAAGTTATGTAAACAATATTAAAGAAAAAAGTAAATGGTGTGATGTCTTTTCCTTTAGTAGCTGCTGAGTCAGCCTCTTGAAGGGAGAGTCTGAATACCAAGTGAAGAAAATTCTCTTCAGCTCTATGACTACTGCCAGGATTTGGAGAGGAACAGAATTTCCTGTATAACTCTGTGGCGAACATTTGTAAAAGTTAAAAAGCTGCTCAGCTACTGTGGTTGATGTTGTATATACCCTGTTTGAAACACTTAATGATCTAACTGTCTCTAGGCTTTATATAAGGAATACAGACACTTAAAGGAGCTTTTGATCCCACTAAAGGAGGCTTAGATTCCACTATGACTCAGTCTTCCCCAGTTTTGATGGAAAAACTTTATATTTAAGTTCACTTGATCTAAATTTGTAAATTGTGTATTAAATGCAATATGCCTGTGCAATTGAGATTAATACCTGTCTGTAAAGAAAAGAATTTTCTTTATTATCCATTTCCAGATCATGAAATAAAAAATGAAGCTTTTGTTTGAAGAAAAATACTCATCTGTTAAATTCTTCATAGGGACAAATATCGCCATGAGACACATCCACATTTTTATGAAAATCAGGGAGATTTTTCTATGTCCGATGGCAAGCTATGCCCATGATACTTTAGAGTACCTTGTTGTGTTGCTTTATGTATGTGTATGCATTATAAATAAAAGTCTATGCTACTGTTATGGGTTTAATAATTTCACAAGCAACCCCGAGTGACCTTCATCATTCTGTTCAAAGTCCACTGTCTAGGTCATATTTCCTGATCCATTTACCCTTACTAAGTGTTTTATCAAAAGTGACCGCCTAGCCAGTTGTTGAAAAGAAATCAATAAAAATAAAATGAGTGTTTGTGTTAGAAGCAGCTTTTGCGGTAATATTTTCTCCACAATGAAAGAAAAGTTAAAATAAAAGAGAGTTACAGGGAGAGTAACATTAAGAGAGAGTTACATTACAGGGAGACAGTGATTTTTTAGAAGAGCGCTAGCTTTAAAAAAAAAAAAAACAAACAAACCAAAACAACCAAACCAAAAAAAGAGTGATTTTTTAGAAGAGCTCTAGCTTTAAAAAAAAAAACCAAACAAACCAAAACAACCAAACCAAAAAAAACCCACCTTTTCAGTAGCTATTTAAGTTTGTTGTTCACTTCCAGAAATTCAACATGATGCCAGTATGATACTGCCCGGCTAAGTAGTAATGAATAGACCTTCTAATAGACTTGAACTCCAAGCTTACAGTTCAGTGGAGAATGGAAGGGTGCTAGGGGTTAGAAATTCATCATGTGTACAAGAAACATCAAAGCAAAAAAAGTTAGGACTGCATTAGTGGCTAGAGCCTTAATCGAGCAAAATCCCTAAGTGCTGCTATAACATTATGGTTGTGAAGTGAGCCATTTAATGTTAAAAAATGAGTATGCACTTCAGTGATTTTCTTGATCATGGAGAAAAATTAAAAACAAAGTCCATGTTACAAGGTTAAAACATAATAACAAATTAAGCTTGGACTACTGTTGATTAGGGGAATCTCTCAATCTTTCATTCCTTTGATACAGGTGTTAAGTGAACCTTTTTCACATATGACAACATCAAGACCAAAGAAATCTTTCTGAAATTGTCACAGATGGAATGTGGTCATTCTCTTTATTTTTTTCACATTAATTCTATCTGCATTTATTTCATATTATTACAGTGCACCAACACCCACCAGTGAGGTCAGATGACTGCAGCCTCCCTATGTAGTCAATGGATAACACAGATTTCTTAAATTACGTGAAACAACAACATTATATACTAGGCAACCAACTGTCGTGGTTTAACCTGGCAGGCAGCCAAATACCACAGAGCTGCTCGCTCACTCCCCCCGCCAGTGGGGCAAGGAGAGAATCGGAAGGGTGAGAGTGAGAAAAACTCGTGGGTTGAGATAAAGACAGTTTAATAGAACAGAAAAGGGAAAATCATAATAATAATGATAGAATATACAAAATGAGTGATGCACAATGCAATTGCTCACCACCCGCGCTGACCGATAACCAAGTAGCGATCGGTACTTCCTGGATCACGCCTATCATTCATATACTGAGCATGACATCACATGGTATGGAATACCCTATTGGCCAGCTGGGCTGGCTGTCCTGATTATGTTCCCTCCCATCTTGTGTACCTAGCTCAGTCAGTAGGCATGGGAGCTGTCCTTGGACTAGGAGGGCACTTAGCAACAATTGAAAACATCAGTGTGTTATCAACATTCTCCTCATACTAAATCCAAAACACAGCACTAGGAAGAAATTTAACCCTATCCCAGCCAAAACCAGGACAGTATCCACCCCTTATTCTATACCATTTACATCGTGCTTAGGTCTCACATTTTTCGATACATTTCAATTAATCACCACTATCTTTCTTTATATATTTACATACATATATATATATACGCACATACAGATATCATTCCCTTAGTCTATGGGCCATCCCTCTAAAATGTCCATTGAGTTCATTTAGTCCATGACTTTGGGCTCCATCTGTCATAACAGTCTTTCAGGGCCGGAGAGATGGTGTGTGGTGTTGGA
>NW_009192725.1:0-28145 GCF_000690835.1 Fulmarus glacialis
GCTGGGTGCCCGGAGAACAACTGGTCTTAGTATTGAAACCGAAGCAAAGAAGGCATTAAGTACCTCAGCCTTTTCCCCATCCTTTGTCACTATGTTTCCCCCCGCATCCAATAAAGGATGGAGATTCTCCTTAGCCCTCCTTTTGTTGCTAATTACCCGCCACTGCCATTCCTACGGCGAAAAGGAAAAGGGATTTTTTTTCCTCTGGTTTTATTTACACTCATTTAGTCCTGGACTGAGTGATTCTCCAGCATCTGATCTGTTTACCACTCTCTCTCTCTGCCTACTCTGTTTTTTTCTTCTGAATGCATAATGATTTTAGATCTGTTAATCTGGTTTGGTTTCTTTTTCATATGTGGTTTTTGACTTGTAGACTCCTTATGGTAGATACAGAATATAACGCTGTTTCTTCTCCCTTTTGTTCTCCTTGTGTTTACGAATGAATGTTAAATTTTCTTAGAAATGTGTAATAACTACTGCAATGGATGATACATAATCTCTTTGGTACAATGGACATGTTAGAAAAATATGGAATAACCATGAGATCATACAACCAGGGTGACCGAAACAACAACATAATCGGTCACAACTTACACAACTCCTGAGGAGGAAAAACCTTGGTAATACTCTGCTACGAGGCTAGTGAAACTAAAACCGAAATAAGCTACACAGTCACTATTGCCCTTGGGTCAAAATTAAGTAAAAACTAATGGTTTCTAATAGAAGTGGCAGGAATTTTTCAAGGAAAATTTACGTTCGGAAATGCTTGTTTTCAAACATGAATCTGTTGGAGGGAAAAATGTTTGAATACGTTTACAGCTGGAGAAAACCACTGGAATTTCTTTGCAAGTATTTCCCCAGTAATATTAAAAAAAAAAATCCATTTGCTGGGCCCAGAACCAAGGTTTGTTTTAAACATTTAACGAAGGTGTAATTAAAAAATGCTGTAACTGCAAAAGAGATTTGGTTTGAAACGAAGCTATCTTCTAGCTAGAATACAGAGCTATGGGCTTTGTTGTACAGTTTTATAAAACATTTTTACCTATTATCTGATGTTCACTGTATCTCACTTTTTCAAGTTTTCCTCCCATTACAGCATGAGACATTTTTTTGAGATCTTGGAAATTCTCATGGGCAGAAATATTTGATTTCTAATTAGATTTAAATCTTTCCTAGCTGGGGCAAGACCTACCCAAGCATTTTGAAACATTGCCAGGTTGATTACCCATGTATATGAAAATTCACATCCTTGCTCTTGGCTGGCAAAAAACGTGAGCTGCACTGGAAAAAGTCTTTTTCTTCTTCTGTGATGGCAGTATTCAACTTACCCCCCAAGGGTCCAATTCTGCCTGCAAAATCTTTCCTTTCTGCCCAGATTGCTGCCAAAACAGCACAGTATCTTCTCTGATGTACAGCCGGGTTGAGATGACAGTTACCACACTGGGTTAATGAGAGGGAAAAGGAGAAAGAGAGGGAAGGGAGCTGCTGGCCTGTCTAGTGAATTGGGCTTGAAGCAGCTGCAGCATCTCAGCAGAAGCCATAGGGCTGGTCCATCCCATTCAGTGGGGAAGGAGGGAGAGAAAATACATCTCCTACACATATGTTGCCTGAGCTGTTGCTGAAAGTTGCTGGCATGGCTAACAGAAGTGGCACCACAAGATTTCCTGGCTGTCAGGGTGAGGCTACCTCGGCTTTTTGGTGTTTAGAGAAGTGGGTTAATGAGGAGATCTTCTGGTGGTCCAAACCACATTTCTCACATGGACTGCATTGCTACAGCTTTACCAGTAAAACTTTGTCCAATTTCAATTCACTAGTAGGCTGCTGGCAAGGATGGGAATATGCTCGTTACACCTATCCAGGTGGGGGTAACATAACTAGTGACTCATCTCTATCACCTAGGTCAAGATCTTGCCCAGGACCCCCACTGAGGTCCACAGTAGCTGCTACTCAAAGCGTACGATATGTGAGATTACAAGGGAAGCAAAGCACCTGTGAAAACACTGTAAGCTGCAGCATGGCCACACTACGCACTAGCACATAATGGTTCTTCCATGCAGCTGCACTACCTACATCCATCAAAACCCCATATATGTCACAGATAAACTACAGGCTGACAGAAAACCAACAAAAAAACTCCTGCGTACCACCTACTGCACAGACCTAATGCTCCAATTAGACTAGGTGCCTCCTCACACAGCTTACTTCGTTTACAGAAACATTTCCAGTGGAAGATGCAGATAAATCAGCCCTGGGATCACTAGCAGCAGCTGCTGCTTTCTGCAGCAGTGTGTTGAGCAAATCAACAGAGACGAGCTCCCGCTCACATCAAAATCTCTAAGATGTGCATGACAACTCTGGTTAATTAAAAGACACAGGATCAGACTAGAGGAAAATTGCCGCTCAGCAGCTTAGACTCAAAATCAAGCTGGTCTGACAAGCAGCCTTCCCAATTTTCAGTCTGTGGTCAAGTACTGTTTCTACAGTTCTGGTCTAAAATTATTTCCCCCCACACTCTGTTCTTTTCTGAACTACTGTTTTAGCATTTTTCTTCTTTATTCTCCTCATCTTAGCATTTCTGTCATTCATGCTTGCTCTTAAATGTTAGTTTCTGTCCTTGCTTCAATATCAGTTAAAATGCCACTATCACTAACAGCATGAGACTGAGTCAGAATTGAGACTGCGCACTCACTCACTTCTGACTCTAGGAAAAAATTACTAAAAGCCAAAAAAAGTACTGTGGATTACATTCCCTCTCAGTGATGCTCAGAACAGCAGAACTGCACTAGTATGTATACGATTGCTATGAAGTGTTTATTCTGTCACTCTCTATAAAAAAGTTTTGCTCTGTCCTGTCTGTTCCCACCCTGCAACTTTAAGACTATGGAAAACACACTGAGAAGGTTGGCAGGCTCATATGGGCATTAATTCGTATCTTAAACGTGTTCTTAAGGTTGATTGTTTTTGCATTACTCCCATTTTAATCACATAAACCAGTGGTGAAAGAGCCTTTCTGAGAGGGCTTTCTTGTACCCTTGCAAGGGATTACGTTTCATGTTCATTGCAGAGAATCCACACTTCATGGGCAGATGAGTACAAAATTTCTGAAAAAAATCAAACTGCTGATCTCAAACAGGGATTAAACAACGTTAAATACGCACGTGAGTTGCCATTTGTTTTGGATTTAGTGGTATTTAAGTATAATCTTTAAAGAGAAGAGCTGATGCAAGACAACCTCTCCTTTTTCTTCATTTCGTACCTGCAGAATGTGGCCTGGAAGACATTGGATGCAGTGGAGCTAACACAACCAGGATGATTCTGGTCAGATAATAAAACTAATGAAACACTTGTTGAGAGTTACTACCTAAAGCCTTGCTCCGTTACCACTAGAAGTTGTTTATTGCAATGGGAACAAGATCAGGCCTTCCTTATACCAGGAATTTATTAATAAGCCAAATCACAGCGGTAGCACACAAGCGATGTGCCTATAAAAACAGCTATAAGAGCAAAGCAGACTTTTAGAGATTTCCCTTGTAAAATGATACATCAAACATTTCAGTAAGCGCAGGCCTAATTTTGCCTCCGTAACACCTCTAAAACATCCAAGAACCTCAAGTCCAAAATTATTTGGGTATGTTATTGTATCAGTTGTTTCCATGCTTATTCAAGAGGACAACCCTCTCCAAATCAAGCCTGTGCCCTCCCTGTAGAGCAGTCTCTTCCTAGAAGCTCCACCACCGCAAGCATGGTGTGACACCAAGCCTCTACGGGCCATATATGCTCTTCCAAATACCCTTCACGCGAGGGTAACTGAGAGCCTTGCAGTAAGATCAGAACTGGGATGGGCCGAAAGCAATTAAACGAGCAGAAACAAATTCCCTACATGAGCATAGGCTATACTCATGCAGTGGCAGCACTTGCAAAACAAAGAAGACAAAGTCTGTCCTTCGCCATCAGAAAAGAAAAAGCCAGTGATGAACAACAGTCTTTAAAAATCACAGTTTGGCAGTTACAGGAGATTATCTAATTACCATCATATTTAATATTATATGGCTTTAATAATTCTCTGTTATCATCAAGCTGCTAGCGCTAAAAGAAAATGAGAAATCGGCTCTGATAGGAAGGAGAGGCTCTGCCCTCTGGGTCCTTGGTTTGGAGCCAGCTCAGGTTGGAAGTGAAAGTCATTCCCGCTTGGCAGCTCTCTGAAGTGAGCTGATGTTGTCAGGCTCGGTCCAGTTCCATGTTCAGAGAATAAAAACCATCACCACAGCAATGGGGTGTGCTGGAGGAGGGAATTGTTGAAAACACTTTGTCTCTAGCTTTTTGTTAGCATACAAATAGATCTTAGCCTGGAACGAAGATATTTATACAGGGATATTTACTCCAAAGCAAATCTCACCAATGGTGACTGTATGAAACGTGCATGCACCTTATACTGCTTTAAAACTAGAATGACTTGCCTTGGAATAACAGGGGTGGTTTTACCACTATGCAATCCCGTTACTTTGGTGTGGACCAGGAAACCTAGAGACCACCAGGACTGCCAAGCCTTTAGTAACACTAACAGCTGAATGTGCGTCTCAGCATTGTTATTGCTTTCATTCTTAAAATATCTGAGCAATGCTCAGCTTCAAGGTGCATCCTGGGTCAGGCAGCATCTGGAAGACCTACACTGGCAGAAAAGTTTACAGTGGGTCCGTGTTGCCCAGTAGGTCACCTTAAATCCGGCTAAATGAACAGTTAAACCCAGTTGAATTAATGCAGGTGTAGGTTGCTAAAGAGCTGAACAACTTTTTTTTTTGAGGTTGGATGCTGCAAAGTCTAAGTTAACACCACATCCCCCCGGACTGCCCCTTTCTCAGCAAAGTCTGCAGCACATTAACAGGGCAGAGCAGCTTGCACTGTAGCTGCTGTGCCTGCTCGGCGGATTAATAGAGACCGTCCTCTGGGGCTGTCAGTCCCAAATCTTTCAGGAGAAATGAAATCTCCAAGAATAAAAAAAAAGAAAACCAGTACTGGAATTACAAGTAAGTGTCTTTCTGACTTTCAAATGAGACCTGAAGCATCTTCATTTACAATTTACTCTTTTAGTAAGCACTTTATTGGAAGAGACTATGTAATGGGTTAATTTCCAAATGTCATTTATCTTTACTCACTGGGGATGACTTTCTCTAATTCACTTGAGGCTGCAACACTCATGGATTAATACATCATCCTCCAACTTGAGAAGATAAAAGCCTAACAAGCTCTAACCTGCTACACAGGCTATATTTAAGCAGTACAGGGTAATGATAAATATCTCCCATAAAATGTGTTCTCTTCACACTTCCTGCGAAAACTGCTGAGCGAGCCAGCTGGCGAGATGGAGCCGACGGTCCTTGCTCACAGCCCCGCCATCCACACGCCATGAAACTAGAGCGCTCCCTTCCACGGCATCCCCCCGATCCCGAGCTGCCCACCAGCCTCCGGAGGCGAGGCCGGTTCTGTCGCAGGCTGCCGGTACCCGTGGCTCTGCCTGCACCCCGTCAGTGCCTCTGCCTCCTGCCTGGCAGGCAGGCAGGGAAAGACTGCTGGAGGCGGGGGGGTGCAGTTTGGTTTCCCTTAAACGTGCTCCATTTCCCACATTGGACTAAACATTTTGCAGAACAAAATGAAGACCAGGCGTCTCCCCAGAAGCACTTCTAAAACTCGGGGGACAACCGTGGCAGGCAGAGCGGGGGCAATGCAGGAACCGGGAGGGGAGACCACGCAGTTGCACACCCACTTGCGGGGCCCGGATGCAAACTGAATCACTTCTCGCTTCCTTCTTTCGTGTACGAGTGGTGGATGCTGATAAGCATGCAGGGACCTCACAGTGCGGACACTCAGACCGCGCTCCTGCGTCAGGAAGCTAGAGGAGGTCCAGGCCAGTCCAACCACAGTCTTTTCAATTTTCATTGACTCCTGTTGACCAGATGTTACCCCAATGCTTTCCAGGACTGCTTTTAACATCACAAGGATTTAACTGTAGCCAAGTACGACAACCCCCCACTGGAGCTGGCCCTCCTGCCCAGGGCCTGAAGCCTGTGTGACCTAAACACAGCATCAGGATGTTAACCTAGCTCCTCACCCTACGTGGGAACAATCTTGTATCTCCAAGAGATGCTGATACTCAGCATCCTTCCGGCACCGCCTTCGTCAAGTCCTCCCCTTACTTTCATCACTGCTTTACACACACCGATCATTCACGTAACTCCCTAGAGGGATAGATGAGCACTACGGCCTCCATCTAGTTTGGAGAAACAGAGAGCAAAGCAAACAGCCTGCCTTTCCAACCTGCTGAAGAGGAGTCCTTGGCTACAGCTGCGCTTCCCAGCCATCAGACCCTGCACGTGTGCCACTGGGAACTGGAAGGGTAAACCATTATGGTTAAAAATTATCGTTACCTTCTACAGACGTAACACACATCCCACCACAAACTTCCTCATCTAATTAATACTGGGAAAGAAGCCATCCTCCCACCCACCTGGCCATTTTAACGGGCTGAACACACCCACCACAAGACTGTTTCAAAACAGCCTCTTATGATAAAGGGTCATTTATTTTGTTGTGTCAAAAGCTCCCTAGGCCTTCACTAAGCCTGCCTGTGTGGGAGCTGCAGAAGTCTCACTGTCCTCTCCCAGGGATGTGTCTTCTTCCAGGGCAGCCAAGATCAAAGTCTGGTCTAGAAAAAATGAACTCACACTGGCCTTGCCCTGGGCCTCCAGGCTTCATGAAGTCCTCTCACCACGGCCAGCTGTGCATAATGCACTCACATTTATGCTTCCCTATATCTCTCATGAGTTAGGAGAGCATCAGCTCAGAAACAATATAATCAGATTAAGCCAGTTCCATCTTTTCCTGCTAATTCTACCTGTATTTTATTTAGATGGTACATTTGGATTCCTGAGGATATTTTTTCTCAGACCATCATGATCTCATAGTACGTTACCGTTTAATCACATCCTTGACAGCACACCATTGACCGTCACTTTTTTCCCAAAACCACTTTGCAGAGATAATGAATTCGGTTTTTCAGCAATGGCAGAGACATGAGAAAACTCTTGTTACAATTATGAGCCAGTAGCATGAACTATCCTTAGCATTGTTTTATCTTTGTCTAAATTTTAAAACATGAAGTGATGCAACACGAGATGAATGAACAAAGGTATATGAATGAATGCAATGAAGAAGAAATCCTCAGTACCTGCCATGTATCTATTTCCATTTTCTGATTTTAAATGAAGAACTACCAAGACAAACAGCTTTTCTACCGATTCTATAGAGAGCTTTCTTGAAGACCGAAGGAGACATTGGGCCATAAGTTTACGAACGTAGCGCATTTTCCCTGCAACTTTATGCTGTATCAGTTTTGGCTTCCTTTTCTTATTCTACCCATTTAGACCATAAGTGTTTGGTGAAGAGATGATCTGGCACTCGTTCTGCCCAACGCCTCCAGCAAAGCAAAGCGAACGCGTTCTTCATCAATTCATAAGTGCTCCCATGATAGCACATCTGGCCTCCCAGGCTGCTGGCGGTCGGCAACACCCGCTCCCTCACAGAAAGGCAAAAACTATGAAAGCAATAATAATAATAGTAATGCGACTAGGCAGTATAAAGCAACAAAAAAATCGACTTCATCAGACCTCTGCAGTTTCTGCTCTTGACCACTGAATTGCATTGCTGACATGAGCAGTGGCTGCTCCAGCGTGCGCACTATCGAAGATCTGGGCACGAATGCAATGCGGGTGCGGTGCGTAACGTACCTACAACTCTTGGTAAGAGAAGGGAACTCAGTCCTGCTTACAACCTTCTTTTTACGTCTGTCATTTTCGGGGAATCACTTCACTTGCCTTGCAGAACTGAATGCGCAACACTTGTGAGCAGTGGGATGGAGACCCCAGTTCAAGCTTTTTTCCCAGTCATCCCTGTTTGCACTCAAGAGTGGACACACACTGAGAGACCAGAAGGTGCAGAGTCACCTCCCATCTTCCCCAGGGCTGCGCAGCTTCGTGGGATTTAGAAACACGGATGAAATCCTGGCCCCAGAGGAACGAAAGGTTAGACCTCTGTGAAATTTGTAGGTTCAGGATTTTGCCATGTGCCATCTGGCCTACTGCCATCAATATTGCTATGCAAATAGGAGTTGTCCGATGATACCCTGGGAGGTTTTCCCCTCAAAAAAGCTTTTTTAGGCATAGCATCAAGACACTGCTGGCTGCCTGGCCACTAACATGGTTCTCCAGAAGAGCGTACCAGTTTTACACATAAACTACATCTCTGTAGTATCTTATGATCAGGATGCCATTTAAGTTGGTCCTAGGAATAAAATAACAGATGGAAATCCAGTGTCCAACAGAAGACTGCATGGAATATGGTCTCTTACAAAGAGTATCTTAGATTTCCGTGTGGGAAACAACTGTATGAGGAGGAAACTCTGGGTGTTAATAGCACATGCAGGGGACAGTAATTTCTGTACATTTTGGAAACTGTTCAAAACACGGTTATATCGCTGTTTCTTAGCACTGGTTATGTTTGTTCCATATATATGCATAATTTACAACTACTTAAGCTTTGGTGGAAAAGCAAACAACTTTGCACAGCCATACCGCCTCTTAAATTGCTCCACCCTGTCCTTTTTTATTATTTCTTTTTTTAGCAGCCCTAAGGAAAACTCTTAGGAATTTTTCTAGGGGAGTTTGCTGGCAGTCGGGTAGATTTATATGATAAAAATGCAGTTGTCCTCAAAAGTTGTATAAACAAATCTATAAAAGTAAATAGCAGCCCTTAGAGTATAAATAGAATGATTCTCAATTTTAATTTTGAGATCTTTTCACCATCTAATAATGATTTTTTTTCCCTGGTAGAGACCTTTGCCCAAGCCCAAACACAGTGTTTCTAATACAGATCCAGTCACTGGATATCTCTGTGCACAAAACAACTGCCCGAGTGACTTTAACTCATTTGAATAGAGATCAAAGCCGGTGTTTCTCTAGGTCCGGACTAGCAAACCACTTGAGTCCCTATTAACGTGAAACCATGGGGAACCAGCCTGTTTAAAGTCCTTTCACTGAGAACATTTAGGGACTTAACTGGAAGGGCAGGCTTACATTCTCTGCTGAACTGGGCCACTGAGACTCCAGACCTGGTTGCCACTGTGCCCGGCAGGGCTATCTGAGGGAGAGTGGAAGCAAAAACCCCATTTAAGCGGATGGAGACTGACTGCTTTGCGCAGTGAGTAGGTTCAGTGCAATGAACTATGTAACTGATCTTCGTGCAACCAAGCAACTTTATTCAACCTTGAGCTCAAGTTACGTGTGCTGTGCATTCATAAAACAGCAAAGTGACAGACCCATTTCCTGGGAAGCAAGTGAAGTTGTGACTGATGCATGTTGTAAACTTGCTGGAAAGAGTACACTTTCGTTGGGTTTTTTAAATGAACAAACATACGCAACAAATATGTCTTTTCCCTAGCACTACTTCATACGATGCAGTACTGCAGATTGGGTTTCCAGAGAAAGGGCAGAAATGAACAAAAATGTTTACAGAACCTTGACAGCTCTAGGGGATAGCTTTTGCTTTATTTGCTGGTATTTGCTATTTATATTTATCTGGTCATGCATGTGTTGGTTTTTCTTAAATTTAATCCCTGCACTTAAGATACTTTCTCTTTGGAAGGAATGGCTCAGTGGTTAGACTCTGGACTCCCAGATCCTGTTTCCAACTCTCCATTTGCTCACGGGGTAATGATATGTATACATATCTTTAAATCACAAGGAACCTATTCCAAATTTTAATGGCGTAACTTCATTGCATCCCAGCAGAGTGAGAAGTCTTCTTACTACTTCCACTTCACTGATGGGAATAAACGCGTTGAGTTCTTCAGGGGATGCTGCAAACTGGCACTGGCAGCAGGTTGCATTAGAAGGTCACGCATAAAACTGCGGTGTTGAGGAAAAGGCACACAGACTCTTTGAAACACCAGCAAAATGGGCTGAGAGGAAAGGAGGGAGGTGGGGTGTGGACAGCTGGAAGCTGCTGCCAGTTCAGTTAGCAGCACTGAATTTCAGTCAATACCCTCATCACTACTCCATTTAACGTTCTTGCAAGCTTTTCAGTGCACTGGCATGAGCCATCCAGAAAAAAACCCCACCACCAAACCACAAAAAACCAAAACACGCCTTCATGCAAAGTAACTGAAAGAGTTAAGCTTCATCCATCATCAATCATCATCATTTATTTTAAAAAAAAAGTGTTCCTTTGCACACCATTTAATTGAGTCATCACTAAATTGACTTTAACAGAGAAGAGAGTCATTTTAAACCCCTTAAATGGAAAAATAATTGCTGATACTCTGTTTTCTCATAATAATATTGATGATGATGTCACTGAAAACTCACTCAGTAGAAAACTCTAGCAGTTTCTGATCGACTCAGTACTTTCAGGGCAATGCTATCCTTCAGATTCGTTAATGACAGATTTTACTCCTGAACCTTGTCCCCTGAGGTTTGTGAAATGACCCTGATCGCATGGGTTATCTCCCCAGTCCTGGCAAATCATCCCGGCTTCAGTTTAACACCGCGTTTCTCTCATCTTCCACTTCGGGTACGCTGTCCTTATGTAACCCTGAAGAGCAACCAAGGAATTAAAAGGGATTCTTGGGGAGAGCAGAGATAAAACAGGAGGATAAAGGCAAGAAACTATTTGTCTGCAATCCTGTTAGTGGAGAAAATGCTTTACAAGGTTACCTTGTGGGGAACATGCCCTGTCCAATAGTAAAAAATCCTCCATGCAGCTGCTCTGTAAAATCCCAAAGTACAGAACACTTCTTTGAAGCCAAATTAATGATCCACAGCACATTGGAAAGCATTTCTTCTGACATTTCCATAGACACAACGTTCTTTCACCCTTTTGCCTTTCAGCAGAGCCTCAGGAGCAGACTTGCTCAGATTGGTAAAACTCGGGAATAGAAAACACCGGCAGGGATTGCCACAATGGAAACTACAATGATGAATACAGGGTGTATATTGTGCCCACAGCTATTCTTTCTAAGTAACTTGAGACTGAACATTTGGCGATATAAAGGAGGTATTTTGTGCCCATTCTACTATGAGTTAAGAATAGAAATGACAAAGAAGGTAATTCTCTTAATCTGGTTTCTTAATGCTTCCTCTTGGTTTTACCAGGTTAGCATCCCTTTTGTTTAGCAGTAAAGTTTTAATTCGTATAATTTGGTCTGTGGAGAACTAAAAGATGGCCTGCATTTATAAACTGCTGAACACTATCATCAAAATCTTCTGCAGGACCTGGATGATTACCTTGAAACAATGGAATTTCTGTAGGTCAAATCCTGCCCCTCACAGTACAATAAAATTAAGGAAAACCAAACCAAAAAGGCTGAAGAACAAGAGATAACTTATAAGAGAGTCTATTCAGGGACCTGGAAGGGTACGAAAAGCTCTCAGCCCTTCAGCAGAAGCCCCTAATTACCACTGAAAGCATGGGCCTCTCAGGCAATTTATAGATCCTGGAGACAATTTCCCCGCCGGCCTGTTGCCTGCCCTCCACTGGCCATGCCTTTCCCTCCGGATCTGTGCACAGCTGGAAGGACCAGGGTGCTGCCGATGGCAATGCCAATAGGATCACCATTAATTTCCGTGTAAAATTCTCCAAAACTCTGTATGCATTAGCAGGTGGAGCACACCAAACAACCTTCTCCCAGTTTCTTCACGTCTTACCTGACCCAGTATCCTAAATAGACAGAGCTCCAAATATTGCTGTCCTGTGAGAAGGAGTTGGTTGCATATCCTGCTCTCCCTTTCTTACCTACCCACTTACAACTGCTCTGGTCCCTTTAGGGGGCGGATCGCATCCACGAGGCATGTATGAGGTTCCTCCCCAGTTATCGTGTTTCAGATAGAAATGGCTTTCCAATTTACAGCTACGGTTTCTCTAAGGTGCCCAGATTAAACAGCTAGGACATTGCTTCTCTTCTTTTCTGCAAGGTCAACCCATAGCAGTTTCTCTAGGGGATAAAGCACAGTGGCTCTAGACTCTGCTCTGCAAAAGGAAATTCATGAAAGATCATACATGTGAAATCTCTGTCTAAGAGCACCTGAGACCCAAGGGATACTATAATGCCCAAATGCCACTGAAGGAGGGTAAGTCACTGCTTCAATGTACCTGGGGTTGCTTTCAGTGCCTCTTAATGTTGGGCAAAGTTTGGTTCATGTTGTTTCACATGAGGCGCACAAGGGCAGCCTTCATGCCCGTGAGCTACTTGCCCAGTCACTGAGGATCTGATAATTTTTAAACAATCTCAGAGGAGCTTTAATTAAAACCCGTTTCTGGCCTATAAAATGGGTGAGAGTGATTGCAACAGTAGCTTCAGACTTGTAGATACACGGAACTATGGAACAAAACATATTTATCAGTGCACCTCGCAGGGGAGCGCTGAACACACCATAGGACAACTGCTGACCTCAGTTGCTAGGAGACTTCCATTTGCCTTATCACAAATGCCACATTTAGACCAGAACAGGTAACAACCTCAGCTCCTCGATTTGCCCTCCTTCTTGGGCTGAGTGTATAAATCCAGCGGGTGGACTTGAAATGTCTGGATGGCTCCCCACCCACTGCCCCTCTTGGCCTAATAAAAACCCTTCCCTCCCTCCTCAACTCATGCTGGAGCCTGCAGAAAGCAGTAAAGCATCACTGCGGCAGCGCTTGGTGACCCTGAACAACCTCAACAGGTGCATTGCTCTTGCGGAAAACACATGTTGCTCTGTCACTATTAATACACCAGGAGTGTGAATGGCATATGCATGTTTGTTTGCGTGGGGAGCATAAATTACGGAGTTCCCAGGTCTGCAGTCATCACCTCTTGCAGCTATAACGACACTGTTTCTGGGGACAGCCTAGGCACAGGACCACAGGCACTTGGGCTAAGCGAGCAGTGAAGCCCCAGGGGTCAGGCAGTCACGGGGAGGTGTGCGAGGGCAGACCCAGGATGCTGTAGAGCTGAAGGTCTCAATACTCTGGTGACCGAGAGGGTTCACAGATCAGGGAAGAAAATAACTTAATTGTGCTGCCTCCAGACTGGTTGGCTGAAGAAATCCTTCCATCGATAGCCTCCTGCACTGCTGCGTGGACAAGCTGCTTGCTCCCCGCACTATTAAGTACAAGGCAGGAGCTGTTTATTGTTTCAGATTTAAGAATTCAAAATGGCAAGTCAAATTGATTCCCTGGGAAGTGAAAAGAGAAGTACAGTCAAACAGTCCCTCTACTCAGCATCAGCTCTGTATTCACTGTAGCAAAGACATACCCTGCAGGGCTAACAGCAGTGGGGAGACATGTCCCAACAACTGTATTTTTCCTCTGGATTGCTCTGGAGCCACGCACAGAAAAATGGCTCTGGAGCCATGGCAGAAAAATAAGGTCTACTTTTGTAGCAAGCAAAAAGGAGCACAGATCATGAACTCGTGGACAGAAATCAGGGTACCTGCAGAAGGCACAAAACCTCATTCCCTTCCAGCTCTTAGCCTGACCACAGCCGCCATTTCCAAGCCACACCGGATGAGAAAAGGGGAGAGATGATGAAAGTAAAGTGCTCTATGCTCATTTCTCAGGACCTCCCAGTTTTGTGTACAGATAGAGGAAATGGTGCCCCTGAAACCTCTCCCTCATGGCTGGAAGATCTCTAGAAGGTGAGAAAGGCATCAATTCAAACTTCCCTGTGATCTTATCAACCCATGTTTTCATTGATCAGACTCCACCACTCCTGCCACATGAAAGCCTTGGCTGAGCAGTGCAGAATGAAAACAGAAAACATGAGACAGGTAGCACTATTTTTTTCCCCCTGAATTCACACAGCTGTGCTACAAACCTGCACCTTCTCTAAAATACTGATGCAAGAGTGAGATAGCCAGAAGAAATATATACACCCCCCCACACACCGAGTGTACAGGGACCAGAGTGGAGAAAGCCTGCATCCTCTACATTCATGGAGAAAACAATGATAAAGCAAACCAAAAAGAAAAAAAACCCACTGCTGACAGCTTAAGGGAAGGAAGACTAGCTTTATATTGCCCCAAAGGGGTCATGCCTGTGCGTGGTGAAACCATGGCCATTAGCAACAGAGAATACATGTAGGAAGTGTTACCACCCATGACATCCTTTGCAGCCACCAGGGAATCCAGACCTCACACAGGGGTAATGTTTTTTTCTGCAAAGTGCGCTGGTGAAGAGGGTGTTCCCACACCCCTGCCCATTCCTCCCCCTCCCTTTGCAAAGGGATCGTTCATAGCACTTTGGGCAAACAAAGCAAGAATCAGCTGTGACCATAACAACACAAATGCTACTGGCCCTGATGCTACTGGCCCTGATGCTACTGGCCCTGCATCACTCCTAGACTCCTTAGGCCTCTGTGCAGCCAACTGCCCCTTCGCTGATGAGACCACCTTCGTACTCTCAGGGCACTCCCATACATCCCGTCTCACCCTTTGTGTCCCCTAGCTAGGTCCTTTTCTCCTGGGCTCACACTGCTCCTGCTGGTGAGTCAGTACTGTAAGGCAGACTGCATGTGAGGTACAGGAGATCAGGGAAAACCTCTGCTGTCTTCTGCTGCACCAGACCTCTTCCAGATTTGCCTCCCTCTCACCTGTTTCCCATCCAAAATTTATCTCCCAAAGCCTAGGAAAAAGCAGGTCTAAGGATGTGCCCACTCTGCTGCATGGAGCTGCAATTGCCTAATGCTGTCCCTCTCGGCATGGCTGTACGGGCCAAGGCGAGCCTGGGAGGGTGCAGCCCAAGCTGCTCCTCACCTGAGGTGGCACTAAACCTTTTTTTTTTTTTTAAATTAAGGCACAGATAACAATCAAGCAAAAATGAAAGAGAATTTGACTTTTATAGGTCTCTCCTACGGAAGCAGTGTGGTCTACAGGCCCCAGAGTTACCATCCGACTCTGCGTGGCATCCAGCAGCATGTTGATTTGCTACCAGGGGCTGTACCCTGAAGATCCAGAGTGTAATACGCAGGGAAGGCAGAGACCTGACAGGCCCACACAATACGCTAGAGCATCGTATCGATGCCTATTAATCGACCCATCCCCTACACAGAGGAAAGAAAAGATGCTCAAAGCAAACCGTCTTTTGCAGGCACGACAGCTGTTACACCGCTTTTTGGCAGGAGCCATGGTTCATACTGCAGCCTTGTCACTCTCCACCCCTTTCCTGCAGCTCCTTTCCCTCACAGACCACCTCCACTGAGCAAGCAACTTGGGAAGGCTGATGGCAGCCCCACGACATCTTGGGACGACTGCACAGCATCGCTTCCTTGCTCCATTTTCCTGATGCCTTCTGCCCATTGGCCTCTTTTCTGGGCCACCTTTAAGCAAGGGCAATGAAAAAAAGGAAAGGATCTAGAAACACTGGACTGGGATATAGTCTTTAACTGCTCATTAATGGCATTGCAATGGAAACAGATAGCAGCTGTGGCTTTCAAGCCCTCACCAACCAGCTTACTAAGACTTACTCCCTACTCTCACACAATTGATTAGTTCGAAAAAACTGTTTATCACAAAAGCATTCATTTAATTTAACTATCCACAGAGGCCTCAGATAACATGCTTCACAGGTCTCATTCTCAGACTCATAATGATCAGCTCAATCCCCTGCAGCCTCAAATCCCTTATTTAACAAGCACCTTTGGATCCCAGTACAATATTACACAGCTGACAAAGCAGCAATTAAAGAGAAATATTTTTAAAAGGTAGGGATGGTGGGAGAATAATCAGAGATACAATTGTCAGATCCTTGTGTTAACTAAGGACACCAGAGAAGTATGGCTGATCCAGCCTCCTCACCACTTAATGTGAATAAACAGCTTACGAGTGGGAGAGGCTGAAAGGGGAGCAGCCTCCTTCCCTGTCACGGGAGAGGGAATGTGATGATCACCAAGAACCAGAAAAGCTCCCGTTTGTGAAACCCGTGAAGGGAAGGAGCCTGCCACTCCTCCCCACAGCTTCCTAGCAGTGATCGCGAGCTCCCGGCGCAGTGTCTCTCATCATGCCATCTCACAGTAAGTCCCACGTCATCTTCACAATGCAGAAACACAACCGGGTTAAAAGACAAAGCCTTCTGATAGCCTGTTCTTTCGAATGCCTCTATTTCTGGATGCATGACCAAAGCCCTTATGCTTCTGTTTTCTGGAAAGTGGCCTTGAACCTAAACCAGTGCCATCAGCCTTTCCCAGAGCCACATGAACAAGCCTTCGCGTCCTTAGAAAACACAAAACACAGTCCCCACACCTCGGGGAGGAGAAGGACCTTCAGGGAACACTGCAGGGTACCACCGCAGAACGGCTCCCCTCCCACGACGGAAGGTTTCTGCAGTGGGCATGGGTGCACAGCTAAGTCCCAGGTCTCCTGGCACGGCAGCTCCCCTCTGGCTGCTGGCCGACCACATGCCATCTGCGAGCAAGGGGTCGATAGCCTTGGATGTACAGCAAACTGCTGGAAGGAAGGGCTGACCGACCGTACCCTTTACGCCGTTCGCCCAACGGCTGGCATTGTTTAAATTAAAACGCTGACCATTAAGTTTGGTCCCTGGCAGGCTGCAGCGAGGCAAGGCTGTATTTTTCAGTTAGCTGAGAAGCAAAATAAACAGCACAGTCTTGACCTCACACTCCTCTTGCCAATAAAGCCTAACCAGGGAGCAAAAGGGACAAAAACCCAAGCACAGAAGAAATACGACGGAGTGCAATCTTCTCCCTCCAGCATGCGAGGGGCCGGTTCTTTCCCTGCAGAAGTGCTACCGTGTACCTTCACCACCAAGCTCTCCACAGCACAAACAGATGCACAGCCATGCATCTGCAATATAAAGGTCTGTAATTCGCAACTATAGGAAAGAGCTGCACTGCTGTGCCTAGATAGTCTAGAGGAAAAAAAGGATGGTTTTAGAAGGGCTGGGCACCAGAGAACAGCTTTTGCCAGTTCAGCAAAGCAACGTCTACTGCCTAGGTTTCACAACCAGTTTTCTTCTCAAAAAAGCTGCCTGGTAAAGCACCTAGATGACACCTGAAGGACAGTTTTGAGGTAAGTCACTATCCTTCTACTAAAAACAAATTGAAAAGATACATATGACGATGATATTTTACGCTACATGACTCCTAAACAGCAAAATTCAAGCTTTTCCAGGAAGGGTTCAATATTGGACTGAGGTCTAGATCTGAAATTTGTAGTGGCTTCCCTCTCCGTTACTGCGAGCAGGAGAGCATTGCTGTCACTCAGCTCAGCCCTCCCCCTATGTTACTGGCCTGTGAATACAGCCCCTCTTTAGGCTGGCATCAACCGCCCTAGCTTCTGCAAACAAACTTATCAGACGTTTAAAAGTAAAACAGAAGGGAAATGGGCCAGGAAATTATTCAATATGGTTCTGAATGAGCATTTCAACTGGCAGAGACCTCAGGAGTCCCATAGCTACCACTGCTGGGAAATGATTCCCAGCTAACAATGACATAAAAAGACCCACCCAAGTAGGAGAAGGGCTGCAAAGCTAAGGAACTAGGAGAAGCCATGAAAGAAAATACATTATTAAGGAAAAAGAAAAAAATCAAAGCAAGAACACCAAAGGGGAAAGAAATAAGTCTCCAGGATTAGCAGGGAGAAGTACAGATTTAAGAGATCCATTGTGTGAGTACAGCTTTATAAAAGCTTACAACACAACGACCTTTAAAAATAGCTTTATTTCTATTGCCAAAGCACCACCACAACCTGCATCAAATAAAGTTACAATCCGTCAAGGAGCTGAATGCACTGGCTTTAATGGGATTTCATGGTGCTCAGTAACTTGCAGGATTAGGTCCCTGCACAAAGTGCTAACTAGTCTAGGAAAACACACAGGAGGAAACAACAGTAAAACAACCCTGGAGAGTTACATTATGCACAATCTTTTACATATAACTGAACGCTATCAGCTGTTACAATAATGAACATGTCCGATACCCCATACTGGAATTGCTACACCGATGCGGGGTACTGAACGCTTTTGAAGAATGCACTGTTTTCATTAGCTGTTTCATGTGAGCTTACAGCAACCAACCAGGCTCGCTCTTGTGTGTTTTGGGGTGGGGGGGTTACCCTTTTTTTCAGTGACGTTGCTTACAAAAGCAAGGAACAGTTATCGATGGCAACAGTTAGGTTACCTCCTATCCCAAACCATCCCTCTTGATCACCACCTTGCAAAGCCTGCAAGTCCAAAGCACCAGTTACTCCAAACTGCTGGGGTATGAGGTTGGCGAGGTCGCGGTTACATCCCTCGTGCCTTAGGCCACACTCATATTTAAACACATTTTAAAACCTGGGACTGTCGGCTTCTTAAGAGTAAAGGCTTGGCACTGAGTGAGTGCGGGGCGACCACGGCATGGCTCCCAAGGTACTGCCTCATTCGCCGGCGAGACTCAACCAGGGGGAACGGCACGGCGCCCAGCAGCGACTCCGCACGAGGAGACTGCAGCCAGGAAGGGCTTGCCGCTGAGCAAACCCGGGATGGATGTTCATGAGGGACCGCTTCCCTGTGCGAACAAAGGAGGGACTGAAGTTAAGTATCCACGGGCAGCTGACATACCTAGATGTTTGAGGAGTTTCTTTTGGTGACTAAGACAATTTCTAAACCATTTTTGGTAAGAAAAGCGCACTCACTCTCCAGGGGCAGGGAGATGCCATGAACGGCATTTTCATGCTCTCCCTTCTTTCAGGGGTCAGCTTAGAGAGGTAATTTACACAAAAGTAACATCACACTTTTCATTATTATAGTTTTTTTACGATGTCTTCAAAGCACACGGTAACAACCATAGAGGAGAGGACTTATGCTCTAAATATTCACCTGGAGAAACAACTGAGTGCACAACTTGCACAAAACCAGGTGAAGAGATGCCAGGAGGAAGGGAACTGCCTAGAGAGCAAGCACGCTGTGGTCACCTGCGAAGGGGGGCGATGCTCTGGGTGTGGGTATCGCTGCTGGCGGGGTACCAGGGTGACAGGAACAACTAAAAAAAAAAAAAAAGAGGAGTTGCTTGCAATAGAAAAGATGGAGTCACTTGCAATAGTTAGGGAAAAAAAGACCCTGCAGGTCAGTTGCTGCTGCTCAATAAGCTGCCCATCTTTAAGCTAAGCCTGCAGTCCCATCAGTGAGGACGGGGAGTGGAGCAGAGTTTGAACTCACTGGCGGTAAGGTTCTACAAGCAGATCAGCCTGGTAGCCTTGTCTGTGCAAGTGTTCGTCACAAGGCTGACAATCCCTGCTCAAGGGACTTGAGACTAGAACTGAAAGGAATGCTTGTAGGTCAGGTTTAATCCTCAAGAGCCTGTGGGTGGGTGAACAAAGAAGGGGTGGGTGTGTATGTAAAAATAAAAGACCGCAAGACACCTGGTTCTGAGTACTGCTACTAGCCTATTCCTTCCAACACCATTAATAGCATGCCAGACTTCACAGAAACAAAAGCAAGCAGCCAGGCTCTTCCTCCCTCAAACAATAAAATAGAATAGTAAAACAGAAGCAAAGACGGATTCAATTAGCCCAAGATCTTTTTTGATAAAGGTTACTCAAATAAGCCACGTTCAGAAGCTCTCCGCATCTACAACATTTCTGCACCATTATTTGTAATAATATGACACCTCAGCTTGCAGAAGGTGCCACACTGGATACTAATAGCACACTTATTATTAGATTTTCTGCATGGTTACATAAGCCTGCAAAAGGGGAAAATGTAAATGATTCAAGAAGATATTCTTCTTGTGGTTCTCATGAAGTCTTTAGTATCTGAAGATTGAAGATGATCCCTCCTGGCAAGAAACAATCAGTTTTTATGCTTCATTAAAAGAGCTCTTCTAGTACTTTTAAGAAAATGCTCAAAGGCAAGTCAAGCGAAGAATATATATATTTTTTTCATCTAAACATTCTGTGCTAAATTTTACTCTCAGATCTTCCAAACTCTTCTCCTAAAATAAAACGAAGCTATGCATGCAACTTTGTATTTATTTCTTCCTCATAATCTAACTATGATCTGAGGACATTTCACCCTGTCTAAACCCAGCTGCATGAGCAGGCACAGATTTTAGACGAGGACATAGGAAGGGCAAAAGCAAGGGAGTTATGCACACTCTCTGGTAACAGTGATGCAAGAAGTCTCCAGCCATAATACAAGCTCGTAAGTCAACATCAGCCCAGCCAGAATAACTTACCCGTGTCAACGCACTGGCAGTAGGTGCTTAAGAACCTGCTGCGTGACCAAGAGCACATCTCTTCCACTATTCAGAAATGCACAGGCCATCGCAGTGATCTCTTAAGCGCATGATGACTGTATAATCCCAAGAGGACCTTTTCTCTGAAATCAATCAGTGGCATACACTCCTCCCCAAAGTCCACTTCTGCACCTGCTGGATCTAACTAAGCCTGCTGACCTCCCTCTGGAAATACTGTCTAACATGACGACGCCCAAAGGAATGGGGGGCTAAGCCACCGCTATTAACCAAATCTATCCGGTATGAGTTTACAGGTCACTTAGCCATTATCACAACACTGCACTCAGGATCCTACAAAGCAGCAGATGCAGGAAGGGTTTACTACATGCTTCAGCATCTGTCCTTACCTATCAATGAGCAGAACGCTAATTTGAGTGTCATGTTGTCTCAAACTTCACTGCTGTGCAAATGGCATATAAATGCTGCTGTTATTGGTGCATAGGGTCTGCTCGAAGCTTAGATAAGGGAGATAAATCTAACACAAGTTCAGAGGGCCGGCTGACAAGTAGCTGCAAACTGGAATCACCATTCTTCTCTCTTTAAACGTAAATGGTGTGTAGCAAACCTACATTTTGGAGGACTCGTCGCTCCTGCCTTCATGCATATGGAACAGTCTCCCAGCCCAGGGTAAGCCTCTGGCAGCAGCAGGGGACTAGATGGACACCACCAACACAGCAGAAGGTTTTGCCATTGCACTACCAGCTCATCTAATCCACCTCTAGATCACTAAGACAAGCACGACAGCTGGCTCACCTTATCTCTGGTAAACCTATTACTTCCACAACTCATACGCAAATACGTACAGTACCTTCTGAAACACCCATTGAATTGCCCACATGAGGAAAAGTTTTAGGGTGCTGTATCGCTGTACCCTCATCTACTGAGAAAAAAAAAAGAAAAAAAAAAAAAAATCAACTATTGCAAAATTGCTAAGCCTTTGCAGACAGAGTAAACTGTGGCAAGGATCAGGTCATGGTACAGGAGGCCAAATTCAACCTGGTTTCTTCACCTGAACTATGGCTGGAAGGAGCTATGTTCTACCTGTAGGCCACATCCCTGATAAGATGAGCCACGCTACCATAGCAAAGCCGGGATGCAAAAGGGTGCTGGTTAGAGGCAACCGTTACGTTCTGGAGAAGCAAACATGCTTTTTTTTTTAGCCCTCAGAGACCAGAACTTGGGGTGTCTACCTCATGACCTCTATTTGCAAGAAGCAAAATGATTTTGGGTCCTGCAGGTCCTCAAATCCCCTCCTGAACTTCTGAAACTCTGAAAATAAACTATTCTGAAGAAAGCTTTTTCTGTCCCACACTGCTCCACGAAGGGCTTACTGTAACAATGATGGGTAGCTCTGCGCAAACATCGGAATACATCTGCGTCCCTCCTCAGTTCATCGCTGAAAAGGGACTTTGTGCAGACCAGTATTTTGAACCTTGCATTCTTAAGTCAGGCTTCTAAATTCATTTTTAGGAACCTAAAAAAACTGCTTGATTTTTAGATGGGCTGAGCAGCTGCATCTCCTTGTTACTTAAATGCAGTTGTTCAGCACCTTTGAGTATCGGACCAGCTTTATTTAGATGCCTAACTTCAGTCACCCGTAGAAGAGCAAAGTGAAGTGAAATTCGCATCCTTTTCAAAGTGTCATGCTTTTTATACATGCAAGTGGTAAAGCTGCCTGTATTAGTGAACACAAAACCTGCAACAGCGTACTTGGAGCCACCTGTACTACCGACATCCCACATCTAAGTAATTCCATTCAAATGTAAATGAGACGCATTGCAATTTCAGGATTATTTAGTACATTTGTTTAGTACTATCACCTTGCAAGAAGTCTTTAAGCGCTTTAGTTGCAAAGAGCTGCAAAAATTGCCCCTAGGAACGTGGATACAATGTGTCGCATTTTATTTTTTTGGAAACACAGAAAAACCTGAATAGAAAAATGAAAAAAAAAGCCCCAGAAAAAAAGGCTTGGAAACCTGGAAGAGAGGTATAAGATCCTTTTGAAAATGTAGCTCTCAAACCAGAAGGAAAAATGCTTGCTTGCTCTTCACGCAAGTGGAAGCTACCTGCATTCATGGGGGTATAGGAAGCAAAACAAGATAAAGAAGAAGAGGACTAATCTGAAATGTCTTGACTAACTTAATATACCTAGATTGAATTTGTAAGCAGGTTATTATATCAATTATTTACAGTCTTGCCTTAAGAGGATGTAGATTTTTGTGTGTGTATGCACATTTGGATTTTTTTATACATTTGTATCTGCTGATATAAAGAGTTTTGTTCTTTGCCTCAGAAGAAATTATCTGATTCTGCCTTCATTTACACTGATCTAACTCTTAAATCCAACAGTTACATTGCTGTAAAATTACTATTATCAAGGGGAAGAACATTCTAAAATTATCCCTTCAGCAGAAAGCATGAAGCCTGAAACTCTCAGTGCTTTCAACACCGTTTTATCGGGATTGTGATCTCGGCATGGCTAGTAATGCAGCCAGCCGAAGCCATGAAAGGGAGCTTTGTGCCCGGCTACGCACCAGGCCATGTAAGACTTCCAGCTTTTTGACTGGCCGACGGGGATGTTGCTCTTAGTAACATGGCAAGATTGATGAGGTACAATAAAAAAAAAAAGGCGTTTAGAAAGACAGTAGTGGAATAAAGTTCCTCCTCTATGAAAGCTGCTACAGTGCATGCAAGCGAAAAACACCAAGTTGTCAAAAAAAAGCAAAGTGCTCAAATATTTCAGGTAGTAAACTAGTAAGGAGATTCAGAGATTTGTTTATAATGGGAGGAACCTCAGCCCCATCTGATCCAGAACGAATGCAGTGTGATATCTCTGGTGAACCACACAAGAACCTGCAACCATATCTCCAGCGTATGATCCTGCAATGGCAAACCAAACTACTCTCACTACTGTTGTGACGTTTACCCTCGAGATCTTATTCTGACTTCTGCTGGTACTTTGCTCCCATCGGTGGAGGCTGGCCAGCAAAAACAGAGATCCTCCCTGGAGAGCTGCCCTCCTTCAGGAGGCTCCAGCAGGCACATCCCAGCCAGGATGCCAGGGAGCAGAGAGATGGCTGCAGTGATCCACCCCCCTCTCTGATGATCCCACGTTCCATCTCTTCCCCTTTGGGGCTGTTTCAGGGGATCTAGGCTTAGAAACCAGCTTTTTCCCAGGAAGACAGGGGTGGAGGGGAGCAGTCCTGCTGGCCAGCTGAACACCACAGAGGCAGCTCCTTCACCAGGTGCTCCCACAGTGGAAGGAACGGGTTAGCACCAACATTTCTGTTGTATGCTGTGTATGGGAATGCCGCATATTCAAAAACACTTTGTTGACTTTCCCATCATAGACCTCTGCACCAGGGGAGAACCGCACTCAACATCTAACCCAGATCTGCACACATCTGTAAAATTTACCCCAACACGTTACACCGTAGCAAAAATTTCACCAACAAATGTGCTGGTTGCAAAAGGCCCCAAACCTATCAGCTAATCTTTTCCCAAGATGATTAAGAACGAATATCACAGCACTGATGTTTTACTCATCTGTCAAGAAGTATGACTCACCATGGGCAGGTGGTGAGCACCCTACACCACGACTGGTGCACAGCAGGGCTTCCTGACTCCTTTGGGATGAGCTGACAAACAAGTAGCTGTCACCCTGCTACCTCCACGCTGCCTCGCCATGCAAAGCCCGAGCATGGCATAGTTGGTCCTGGCTTTCTCCTGGCTCCTGCCTGCTCTTCAAACCGGGCAGGTATCTGCCTGCCACAGGAAGTGAGGAGAAAGACGCTGGTCCCGAAGGAGTAGTGAGGTGGTGATGATTCAATGTTCCCAGTGCTCCCTCAGCCCCTGGGGATGGCTTTTAAATGACCTCCTTCCACACTTCATCGCTCCATGACACCTTCATGGGGTTCAAATTAGATTTTGGGCTGGGTAACCCCTCTTTGTTCCTTGGACTCTTCCCCTTCATCTGTATTCCTAACCCATGGCGCCTGTTTCCTAGCATTTATGTAGCTACCCACGAACACACACTCAAATTGTATACACAAAGAAACGCAGATCGGACCAGCTTTACTGCAAGTCCCCGCAGAGACAAGCCCAGCTCGTCTCTCCCAGTGCTACAAAGTTTGCAGAGTTGCTTTAAATATCTCTCTTCTTCAGAACACAGATTGGCTCGGTGAGGTGGTATATACACATTACTCTGTATACTGTGTATGTGTGAACATATGTTTGATAGCTAGATCACTCTATTCCGATACATAAAACCGCGTATACACTTGTTCTTTTAAAACCTCGCTGCTGCTGACTTTAGCAGTGGCTCTCTCCAGGAATCTCACTCCCCTCTGGCCCTCTCGCCCCCAGGAAGGTTTTCCTCCAGCTATCAGCAGGACTTTGCAGCTGGCTCCAGAGCAGAGCAACGATGCTGCGAGCATCAGCCAGAGGGGGCTGCGAGAGTGTGTTGTGAGATGCAACTGCCTCGAAGGGCTGAGCCTGCCGACTGTGCTAGAGGCTTTTCTCGCTTGCGTAAATCATTTCTTGAAATAATAATGCTTAAAATAGTTCAGCAAGTCTCCAGGTTTCTCACTTTTTTATGCATGCAGAATTAGGCAGCCAGGATTGAAGGCGTACATCTACACACCGGACGCTATTAGTGCCAGATACCTGTGTCTGAGACCGTACGCAAAATGCAGTCGGATTCTGATGCCACCAAACGCACAGAGATGGTGTTGTGCATTCGTTCGCCAAGCCCCCACCACCTATGGTTTGTCAGTGTGGTCTCTTATCCAGCTAGATGTTAACAGTAAAGAAAGGGGCCAGACTTCTTGGGATAATGCATTTGACGGTGATAAAAATGTTTCCATGGAGCTTTACAGCAAAACAAAAATTGCTGCCCTTTATCTGATGTGCACACATTTCATACTTGCAATATGTCTAAAGTGATTTTATGACTAAATCCTGGGAAAAATGCAAAGAATGCTTGGCTAGAAGCATACTTTTCCAGTAAAAACACAACATGGCTTATTAACTGCGGCACTTGGAGGAGGCTATTCAACATGAAGTGCATTTTTTTTAGCTCAAGACCGAAAACATGTGTTCGGATATACGTTTTCTTTGGCTTCAGGCACCAATTTGACTTACTACATTAGAGGGGTCTCCAAGCCCTTTTAGTGTACGCTAGCTTCAGTACAAATTAAGTGGTATTCTATTAAACATGCCAGGGTATTGCAGCTGAAGGCAAGGTTAAAACCTCCTGACTTTTTCAGAATATATTAAGAAGAAATAATGGAAACAAAAAGCTCCATTAGGTACCTTGTTAAGATTTTTGTAGTTGCTGATCAGCAACCTTGTTATGGCAACACTTTTCAAAGTCACTGCAAGAAACGTTAATTGTGGCAATGTCGGGGTGGGGACGACGCACAATGAACTGCAGGAGCAGTACTATTAGTGTTACCGTGAGAACAGATTATGCCATTTCCATTCTATCTTTGAATTCTGGTGGGTGTAGGGTGATGTGACTCTGAATGATGTCAGATTACCCAGCCTACATTTTTCTTGGAAAGAAGCTCCTTCCTCCACTCCTCTAGCAGGAGGGCTTGTAAAGACTGTGCTTGGGAAATCTCAGCTTCATCAGACTCTGAAACGATCCCTGCACTATCCGAAATTTCTTTAATCGGACAACTGGAAGGCATACGCTTCTTGAATACCTGGAAACACAAGAATATGCTCACTTGGGCTTGAAATGGTGAGAACCGATAACAAGGGGTGGTTTTCTGGACTAATCCCCAGGAAACAGGACTTCACTCTCCCCAATGTGGGCTGAAATCCAGACGATCTCAGGCACATTTGTAAGCGGGTCACAATGTCAGTCGTCTTCTCTCCCATTAAAATACTAATCGTAAAAGCTTTTGCCTCTAATCTGCAGTTAACAAACCGGCAAAACTGCACAAAGGGGAAGAGTGCAATTCAGTCCAACACGCCTGAAGGGCACGCTATCTCCACGGCATGCAACCATCATATACGAAACTGCCCAAGATAGAGCTTGTCAGGAAACGCAAAGACTGGGTTTTGCTTTGAAACAGCTGTGGATTTGCACACCTCTGCTCCCTCCTCCCTTCCCCGGTCTACCACAAAAAGCCGTGCAGTAGAGAGATGCGTAGGGCGGAGGGCCAGCCCAGCACACCAGCCAGGGCTGCGCACACAGCTCCAGGCACTAACTCTGGTCCTGCCCCATGAGGTTGGCATCAAGCAGCCATCTCCCAAGACGCACCGTTAAATGCAGAAAGAGCGAGCAAATTTCCACCCTCTCTGCCCCAACACACACACACTGGCTGCAGGACGGACGGCCAAACCATGAGGATTACTTGGTTTACATTTGAGCCAAAGATAGAAGATTTTAAAAACCCCAGTCAGGGGCACAACATGCTCCCTCCTCTCACTCCTGAGGCGCTTTTCCCAACCATGTAGATAAGTCAATGCTGACACTGGCTCTGCTCAACCAGGTGATTTTTTTTTCCTTTCTGATCAGGAGGCTGCAGACTGTGCTCCTGTGCCAGAATAGATCGGGACAGATTTTTTATTACCCCTTTTTGTTGCACTGTCACGGGTGGGGAGGCAGAGAGATGCTGCTCCGGTTCAGTCTATTACAATATATGGAGACTGATGTTTCTCTCCACTTTGGCAGCGCACGTGAGGGTGGGCATGCTGTTTGCCCTCCCCCTTCCGTATTGGGGAGCAACTCCAGTAACGCTCAAACCAGTATAAACCATCTGGCAACAGGCCCAGGATCAAGCCCAGAAAGAAAACGAACATCGAACTCTGCTTATTTCTGCTGCTGCTGAACTCACGCAGGACAGAGCCGGGATGAATTACAAAGATCATCTCCTTTCATGCGAAAATCACTTGCCCGATGCTACTCTCCTCTTCATACCACGTCAAGCAAGCTCCCAGTGATACTAAAAGGGAGTGGAGATCTGCTGATGCCAGAGCTGAGACGGTGCCTACGTTAATAATTTCACCTCCAGCTTTTTAAATGCTTAAAAAAGCCCCCTCTCACAATGAAAAAAGGAACTGCACGTGCCATGTTCAGAAGCATTTGTTTCTTTTCTGGAAGTAAATACAGGAACTGAATTATTCTTTTTCCTACAGAAAAATAAGATGCAGTGGTTTTTTCCCTTGGGTTAAGGCAAAAAGAAAAAAACCACGCATCTGACATCCAGAATTTTTAAACTTTAACATCTTTCCAATGTGCACTGAAGCTTTAAAAATTAATTCTGAAACTCATTGAAAAAGGGGGAAAAAAAAAAAAGGAATTTTCAGGTTTGACAATTCTTCCCGCACACATACACCCTTACATAAGCACACATGCGCAAACTTTTCTATTAGAAAAGTCACGCATACAGGGAAAGAAGTCTGTCCCCAGGTGTGCACAGAAATCCCAGTCACACTGCTGGAAGGTGGAAGGATGGAGAGACTGGCTAAAGCAGCCTTCAGCACACAGCTGTGCCAGGAAACACAGCTGAACTACTCAGCTCTTCTCACAAATCTGAATATTTAAATGTGATGTAAAAGTAAGAGTAACACCATCTTCTTTGAGGTGAGTCTCCTGGTAATTACAGATGTGTTAATGCGTTTGCATGTAAAAGGCAAAGACTGTTTATGATACACTGAATCATGTATTTTTCTTCATCACAAGACCAGTCTGCGGGGTTTTCTCTCTGCTGAATAATTTCACCCCTCACGATCATCCCTCGGCTTATTACATTTCTGCCTGCTTCTCCTATAACCTTTTGGTGCCTTCTCTTTACTCCTGCAATACAGTTACTGCTGA
>NW_009192725.1:28156-34761 GCF_000690835.1 Fulmarus glacialis
TCTCACACTTGGCACAGCTGATCAGTCCTAAAGGGAGCTGCTGCCATGTGAGGCTGATTTGCTCTACACTTAGTGCCACCTCATCCGTATCAGCGTCCCATTTACCTTTACAGTTACAACCCAGACTCGCTGATATGCTATCCGCAAATGTCAGGCCCAGCTCTGAGTTGTCTGTTGCTCACTTCCTCTGCCTCTTGAATCTGCAAGGGAATCTCTAAGACAATATTCTGCTGACCCATTGCAACTTTTCTGGTGCTTCTTTATTTTTGTGTGCTTACCCTGATCTGCAAAACAGCACTTCGCACATTATGGTTTGTTAGCGAAATACAGGCAATTTTTCTCCAAGCATCCTCCTCGCTCCTTTATTCCTCTCTATTTTAAGCAACTTTCATCTGAGAACAGTATCAGACTGACAGCTCTGGAGACCAAGGTATTTTAGGGAGAGGAGCCAAGCACAACTCCCTTACTCTGTCAAAAGCTAAAAGCGAGCTCTCTATCCTCTTTGCTGTACTGTAAAGAAACTGCATCCTCTTTCAGCCTGCCTTAGTCACTGAAAAGTCCCTGTTCACCAAACTGATGTGCTAGGCAGGTACAAGACCAAACCTGCCCACGCAAATCCCTTTGAAGGACCAAGACTCAAATCCCTGACCGAGAGGGATGAGTTATACTGGTGAAGGGGTTGCTCTCCAATTCTGAACAGTCCCTTACCTCTGCAGACGATGAACAGAGCCAGTCCCAGGCAATATGCCTGTGCAGGAAGGCTTTGGCAGAGAGCCACAGGGAGCCTGGAAATACAAACTCCCCTGCTGCTGGCCAGGGCCAGGTGGAGCCTTCCCAGCCGTCAGCCCAAGCAGTCACACCTGCAGAAGGTCCCTGGCTGAATCGTGCCCACACAGCAAAGACGGATGGTGAGAGTGAGCACCTCGCTTCTCACTCACTCTCTCGGGGGGCAAGACTCTCTGTTTAGCCCTCGAAGGGGAAAAAATTGGGATCTTGACCTTTCAGTTCTGCTGTCAGCGGTGCCAAACACCAAAATCCTCGTCTGATTGCTTAGGGAGAAGAAGGTGGCACTAAAGGAGCAAAAAGGGCAGCAGTAACGGGAAGCTACCACCCGGAAACCCTCCAAAACCACTCTTACAATTGAATGATTTCCCCACTTGAGAAACTAGTTTCACTGAGCAAACAAAAGTATTGCCATACCCTAAAACATTGACTTGTTCAGAGACAAACAGGCTGGCTTCTGAAGAGAAAGTTAAGCGTGTGCCACAGAAATGTCGTACCATGCCCTCCGGAATGACTGCTGAGGAAGGCAGCACTGCAGTTGATTGATTAGGTTAAAATTAGTTCACCAAAGGATGGGGGAGACAGGCATTTCATAGATTATTCTTTTGAGATCTAACTGTAATGACAGATGGGACCATTTAAAAACTATCTCAGAATTGGAGCCTAGCAGGACAACTTAGAGAAAAGCTCAAGATACTGTAAGGAGGATCATATTTTCTGTTGAATTCTACAGGACTTAGCAGAAACACAGCTCCTGTTTCTATCCTTCTTTACGATGGCTGCAATTCAGCTCCTTCTTGACTGTATTATGAAGTTTAAAAGCAAATAAAACGCAAAGAACAACTCACAAACATGGCCGAAAAAAATCACTACTTTCCTCCCAGATCTGGAACATGGGCTTTAATTCAGAAGGTTCCCAACCATTTTTGAACCATTTTTGTTTTCTACAAGCATACGCTTAGGAAGATACAATACTGTCTGAGAGATGACCCCGACTGCTCCTTTGAAACAGGCTTACAAACAATGAAAACAACAGAAGCACATTAACAAGCAGAAGCACTGTTCATTATTTGCAGGCATTACTCAATGTCGATAAACGCTGATAAAAAATGAGTAAATCAGGCAACCAAAGCCCAGTGTATTACTAAGTGACAAAATAAACCTTTAAAACCTTGATTTTCAGGCCAAACCCTATTTTTGGGTTGTTGAAAGCAGCCAACCAGCCAGCAGCAGACTAAGATGTGCATGGTGACCAACCGCTACGTTGGTTCGCCTACATCCATCACACAAATTGATTAAACATAGTCTGCATCAGTCATTTAATATAGGAGAAATAAAGCCATTGTAATAGAATATAGTTTGCAGGATCAATACTTCCTGCTAAGGAAATAAATGTTTCGACAACACCTTGACATATATTTCTCTCCAGTACCCCATCCGTGTTCTGGTACTTTGGTGGCAGCAGGAAATCGTTAACCTTGCTTTTCAGAGACTCTGAAAACCGTACAAAACCCAGCTGTGACATCTAAGCCTGTATGAAGCCACACAAATCCTCTTCCCCACTCAGGGGGCTCTCGGAGAGAGAAAACACAGTACTGAAACACCAGGCAGCTACAGATGCAGGATGCTTCCAGCCTGGTCCGCACACCGCAGCGGAGCTCTGCGTCAGGGAGCACCATGCGGGAGCGTGCGCCCGCTCCCCTACCTTCTCAACACAAAGCACCTGAGGATGCAAACTCTGCAAGCTTCAGGTGAACAGCCATCTCAGCATCAGACTTTTCTCTCTCTAAAATTTCGTGGCACAGACTTGATCTGAAGGAAGTGAAAGGAAGGCAGCGATAGCTTTATCTCAGTTTATCCATGGAGCAGCGAAGAGAATACAGCAATCCAAAGCCCCACAGCCACAGCAGTGTGGGGAGAGGAAGGTAAACATTTCCTTTCCATGCCATTCTTTTAAAGAGAACCTAACGGTAAGGAAGAACTATGGTGGATATGGTGCCGCGGACATAAGTAACATAAAAAAACCCTATAGGCTTATAAAAAAAAATTTCCCTAGTTTTCCTCACACATGTTGCAGCTTTCTAGCCATGCACTGGAAAATTAGCTTTATGTCCAAACAGAAAAAAAAAAGGCTACATAACTGTGGAGACCAAGCCCCTACATGAAAAGTGGAATTTAAGAACTTATGACTTGCTTGGATACAGCAGAAAAGTGAATGAGTAAAACAGGCCTGTTCTGCTCAGTCATTCTCACTTGTAATGGCTGTACGCAGCTTGCCAACAGCTCTTCCTCAGCCTTCGAGAACAGCCCGACGAGCCTGTTCCAAGCGAAGTATAAAAAAGTTTATCACTAGGTAGTTTTACAGTAAGGCAACTTCTGCTCTCCTTCGTTAGTTTTTTTTTTTTTTTTAAACAAGTACAACAAGCAGAGACAGTTACAGGGCAGAAGGCTGAACAGAGAGGGATTTTTATGTTTCCGCAAGGAAATCCCTATTAAATATATGCTAAAATACTGTGCTCTTAGAAATCCCCATGCGATTTCCAGCCATTGTCAGTGTACCACCCACAGATAACCCAGGGAGGAGGGGGGGATGCCTCAAAGGTGGTGCTTGGATCCCTCCCCTACACAGGACCTTTCCCGTGCCATATTCAGGAGCTCTGCCTTTCTTCAGTCTAGTTCGAATGGCTCAAGTGACGTGGCTTCCACCCCTTCTCGCCGGGGATTATTCCACAGTCTAACAGATCTTACTAGCTGGAAGTGTTTCTGGGTTTCAGCCTACATTTTCAGTGCTGAATTTTATCCCATTACTCCTAGTCATACTGCTTGGACCACCCAAAACAATTCTCCAAACTCGGATATTTATACCCCTTGAGTGCAGGACTGGTAATTTTAACATCACCCTGTTCCTTCAGCCTCTTTCGCTCTCATTCAACAAACCATACGTATTTAACTCTTAATCTCTCTTCTCTTCTCTAGTCCATTAATCACTTTTGTTGCAGCTGTCTGAATTCCCTGCAATTTGCCAAAGTCTTTCTGGTAACGAAAGATCCACACACATATGAACTTCGTATCTCCTAAGCTCTGTCTGATAAAAGACACGGACTAATATGCATGCACACAGAAACACACCAGACGTTTTCCAAATTCATTCTTTTTATAGAAAGAGCTTAGCTTCTTTCAGGCAGGAAGCAAAAGGCATTTGTCTTTTTAAGTCCCCTAACAGAGGTGGAAAAGTAACATACTGTACTTTTTTTCAGATAAGAAACTGCCTGACTCCCAACTGTTTTCCAAGATCGCTCACTCTGCCTTGCAAAAGCAGTGTATTTATCGATGCCTTCCTCTTCCAGTTCTTTAAGGAAGCTCACATGGAAACTTCATGTTCTGGTTTTCAGAAATTGTTTGGCTCGCCTTCAGAAACGGTTCAGTGAGTGCTTAACAGTGCCCTATGCCTGCCCCTTGCCCTCTCCTTTGCCTCCTTTTTGCTGTAAAAACTGGGCAGTGAGACAGGTCGCAGATAGGAACAAGGAAACCCAATTCGACATTCCCCTTCCTTAGCATTTTAGAACTTCAGGTTGCTGCTGGATGATAAAATAATGCAGAGAAAGGAAAGTCTCCGTTGGACCTCAGGGCAAAACTCCTGCCACCCTGATGTGGAAGTACATCTTTGCTCCACCAGAGACTCTGGGCTGATCCTGGGCAAGTATACCACTGATCTCTGTGCAGCTGCTACCTCTTCCCAAAATGGGCTTGTATATATAATACATACTTTAACACGTTTAACCCTGAATACTTTAAAGGCTATTCGGTAACTACCAACCACTGTGGAAGATTAACTTCCTAGCTATAGACTGGGGTCAGATATATAAAAAAGACTGTGATTTTGAAGACAGATAAATACATGCGACTTCAAGTTCTACTAAACTGCAGCAAGAATAGGAAAAAATGAGAAAAGAGCACATATGACATCCAAATGCACTTTAAACTGAACACTCATTCACTGCAAGGCAGGGCAGAGGGAGAAAAGTTGATGCCACTTACCCGTAGGCAAGTTCTCTCCTCTAGCAAGACAACTGTGAGTACCTAGCACTAGAAGTCATTTTATTCCTTGCAACTGTCTAGGGCATTTTCATAGCAACAGAGAGTTCCAAAAAAAAAAAAAAAAAAAAAAGCATGCTCAAATAGCCACTGAAAACCTATTTACTTCCCTTTTCTAGTCTATTTGTATGCTTACAATATGCAATACACATTTTTATTCAGAAGTTAAAGAAGTCACCCAAAACTCCTCTTCACTCGCTCGTTTCATACCAACAAAACATGTACATGCAAATATCCTGAGCATAAAGAGAAACTCTTAAAGCCATTATGACATTATTTGTACCCTGAAGCGAGTCATAATTTGTATGCACTCTGCCAAGTACTTTCTGTCAAAGCTAAAGTAATTATTAGGAAGTATGAAAGCAGGTGTCACTTCTGGCAAGTTGTAAAATGGCTTTATATTCTCAGTTGCAATGGGATAAAAATGATCCCTAAAAAGAGCATAGCAGGCTATTACTTTACATCCAGTGTATATGTGAAACATAACAGTTGCCGCCTGTACTTTTTTTTCCTCTTTGGTATTTTAATTAAAGATTCAAGCTCCTAAAAGACAAAACCTAAAAATATGTGCAAAATCAATCCCATTTTGCATAATTTCTATTCAGTTTCATAACCAACTGTCAAGCCATCTGACCCTCATTTGCATGTGCTATAAGGCAGGCAGCTGAGCTCGCTTCCACCGCAGTGAGACACATACTCTGTCCCTGCTCACTCCCACGTACGAACCTCCGGCTTCTCGAATGAATCTCTGCTATAGCACTTCAGGACAGAGGGGACAGCGATTGTTATGATTACAGGGCCAAAACTTTCCCGACTTGGGTGCCTAAATTTAAACGCCTAACTCCATCTTTAGGCATCTGAATAAGCTGCTGGTGTTTCAAAGGTGCTGGGCACCCAGCATCTCCTACTTGTTTCTGTCAAACTTGCCAAAAAGAACATCTGCTTTTAATTAATTTACCGAGAGCTGCAGGTACGCAGGACCTTTGAAAGACATCCCACTTACTTCAGTCCCTAAATATAAATCCAGGTGCCTACCTCTAGGCAGTCAACTTTTAAAATGCTGAAAAAGAAAAAACAGCATTATTAAATAAATAAAGTTATATATAAAAAACACATGCAGATATACCCAAGGCTTTTGGATTCTTGTTCCATACTTGACATATGACGTGATGTAAAAGAAAGCAGATCTGATTTTGTCGGAAAGTAGCATTTCATGCTGTAACTAGAGTATGTACATTGCTATTAATTAACATAATTATAATAAGGAAAGGCATTCAGGGAAACTTTCTTCAAAAGTTGTTCCTCTTCCTTGGATAAGCAACCAAGCAAACCAACCCCCAAAAGTGGTTGTATTTATGCTAAGAGTTTAGGGAAATTGCAAATTTACTAGTGTATTTATTATGCAAGTTTATTTTATTTTTCTTTCATTCAGCCAGACACCCACATTCTTGACAGCGTAGAACTTGAAAAGATTTTTTTTAATTTAAAAACTGCAAACGGAAGAAAAATACAGGCTACCACCTGCCTCTGCAAATCTTTCGCGTGTGCTTCTGAGCATGATGCAACTGACTACCCCGTAAAGAATAATACTCAAACACAGCAGCAATATTCCACCCTACAACAGGCCACTGACTCAAAAGGCAACACGACAACACACGTCTGCATGTACATAAAATGCTGTCCTGCACCAGGGACCAGGGATGCCATGCCGCAAGACCGAGAGACGC
>NW_009192725.1:34803-98421 GCF_000690835.1 Fulmarus glacialis
GAGAAGCTCCTGGCTTCCCAGCTCCTGGGAAAGGAGCGCTGCCCGCCAGAGTCAACGGAGAGACTCACTGGTCTGGGGCTGCCAAATGTCTAACTGGGACTTGCCAGGTAAGTGCATGCTTTGGATTAAAAAAAATTGCACAAACCAGGCCTACAGTACACACACAACACGCAGTTTGTATTGCCACACCTAAATCCACACAGTTTCAGACACTGTACTACGGCTCCAACGGAGCCACCAGAGCCACAAAAACTTCAGAACAAAGGGGGAAAAAATTATTACTACTGTTATTTTATTTAAAAAAAAAAAAGCCTCAGACTCCAAGCAGGCCAAATCTCTAGGCAAGAAAAGAAAAGAAAAAAAAATATGCCTAGGGAAAATCCAGAAATATATTTATGGCAGTTCTACATAAGGTTCATGTAACAACAAGGGACACGACGGTCCTCCACAAAGGTCTGGTTTCCGCCAGGACCAGGACCAGGACCAGGACCAGGACCAGGACGAGGACCAGAATTGTGCCTGGCTCTGCCCTGCCTGCAGCATCCCAAAGAAGCTGCAGTTCACTTCATCGAGCGAGCTGTTACGCTTATTGTCACTTCAAAACTTCTCCCACCGCAAGCCCTGCTGGCACAGTGACCACACGGGCCACCACTTCCCTGCTGTATCGTGTCCCCAGAGCCAGTGCTGCCCACAACCTCGGCGTGCAAGCTCTCTGCAGCTGGGGCGACACCAGAGGACTTGTCCCGTCATTCTTCAGTGTGCAAACGTCGCATTGCGACTCTCATGCATAGCCCACTCATGGGCACGCAGGGGACCACCACCACCTCCCTGCTCACAGGAGCCCCAGCAGGCTGGAACCGAGCCCCGCCTTCGCAGCCATGCCGGGGGTAGCTAATCCCTGCACCTGCTCCAGAGGCACATTGAAAATGGGTTTTTAATCTTTGCGGAGAGGCAGTTGTTCCCCCCACCCATCAGCAGCCGCCACGTCTTGCTGCCGCCCGCGTCAAGGCAGGGAAGAAGTGCCGGAGCTGCTGTCCAGCCGTTGCCATCAGGCGCAGCCAGAGGGAAACCTGACCTGGTGAAGCAGCCGAAGCTGTCACGCTCCAGCAGCATACCGAGTAGACGCTCCTTCCGCTCCTCCTCACGCCGCGTCTCGCTGCCTCTCGTGGTGCACGAGGGAATGGGAGCCAGGTACCAAGTGTATCTACCACGCTCCCTCTGCTCGCTGCAACAGGATCTGTCTCATGCACCTGCCCTGCCCTTCCCATGGCGCGAGTGACCTGCCAGAAGCATAAGGGCGCTACGGGGATTGTTTAGGGGAAGAAAGGCTGGTCTTTCCTTGATACATCAAGCAACTGCTTGACACGGTGCACGTGCGAGGGTTGTGTGTGGGAGGATGTCTGCCCAAGCGTGGAGAGGGGGAAATCTATTTTACTGCCAGGGATGCCTCCTTCTCTTACTTCAGTTTGGACCTATGGCTACAGCTTTTACGCTTTGTGGGGACTACAGTACAGCACAATCAGATACTCTACCGCCTTATCAAATAATCACTTTACAGGCATGCACACCCGCTGGGCAAAGCAAGGAGCGCTGCAGATCGCCTGCCTCGCTCAGGAGGAGGCGGCTGAGATGCCAGCCAGCTGTTCTGCCCTGGCTCGTCTCTGCCACTGAGAGCCAGGTCATTCCTCCTTACACACAGGCTCTGCAGCCTCCAGCGCAGCTCTGTCTGGAGAGACCAGCCGAGGGGCCGGCAGTCCCCACTCAGGTGACTTTTGGGGGAGACAGCTGTGCTCTGGATTCACGTAGAAAGGCTGGAAAGCAGCCACCTACCTGCACCCTGCTCCCACCACGGCTCCCCTGGGCTCTGGGAGCTGGCCGGAAACGACACCACTTTGTTTTTCTTTGACATTCCCAAATTGAGCAAAAAAAACCCCAACAGCAGAGCAGTAGGAAAAAGCAGGGAAGGACGTCGCATATTTATTTGTCATAAATTGTGCTTGGGAGAGCATTAGGCACAATAAGCCATCACTCATCAGAGCAGGTTTCTGCTTTGTGTCAGAGCGCTGCACTACACTTCATTAAGAGCATTAACTGGACACCGGCAAGAGATGTGTCTCTGCTGCTCCTCCTGTCCGCCCCCGTTCCGATTTCATCAAAACATTCTCCTCGCATTGCTTTGGTTATCTCATGGAAGGGGAAATATTTTTTTTAGCGCGCAGGACAGTATGATACTTTAGGACCTAACAGGAAAGCCTCTACCCAAAACAAACGTGCTTCTGGTGAGAAACTCTTTGCTGCTGAATGCTCAGATGAAGCACGCGAGTCCAAATGCGTGTGTACCTCCTCAGCCCCATGTCAGAGAGAAAAAACATTGGCAGTGGGATGTACTACTGGAAACTCGCATGCCCTGGGTCCCGGCAGCGCACCAGGGAGCAGGAGACTGCAGGCTCAGAGACGCGGTTCTTGGCACTGGCCTCCAAACACTGGTAATTTTGTCTGGGAGGCATCAGGACTCCAAAAATGTCTTGCACATTATTCCCGAATGGTTTCCTTGATGAAAAGTCTGCACGCCACGTGATGAAACCAGCAAACGTTTCTACAAGTGTCCCATTAAAGGGCTGTTACCGGGAGGATGTGTTGCACCGGTGAGACCAGGCTGATGGTGAAAGCCCAGATACACGGGGCTGGGCTGTGCCATTAAAAGCGAGGAGACAGCACTTGGATTTGATTTACTTTAGCAAAAGTGCTCTCCAACGAGGTTTAGGATGGAAACAGAGCTGCATTTCATAGGCAGAGAGGCGCCAACCCGTTAGGAAGAAGTATTGATACCTGTAACTGAAATAAACCCAGCTACAAGCTGACGAGGCTGATTTAAAAGCCTCAACACCTAAAGCACAGACACCTAAGCGCGCTCTTCTGGGCTCTTCTGCAAGCACTGCTGCCCCGGCTTCTCACGCCACAGGCTTGTGTCGCGCAGCCCCGCAACCAAAACGCGTGTTTTGTGCTACAGTATCCTGTCACACAGGGACAGCCGCGAGAAAGGGGGATTTGCAGGGGGATTGAGGAGCATCACTTGTCTTCCCTCTGGTGCCAACAGGAAACAGCAGAGAGCTGCTGACAGAACATGGACATCACCCTCGCTGAGGGTATTCCCAAGGGTGCATGCGAAAAATTGCAGGCGCAACCCTATTTTCCCTGCACCTTACTACCCTGAAAACACGCAGAGCAGCCGCTTTGAAGGGGCTAATCCACCCACTGCAGTATTTCTGGTAATGACTCACAAAATCCCACACGATTCTGATACCATTTTCTTGATAAAACCAGCTGCCAAAATGAAACTATACATTTGGTGCTTGAAAAAAAAAGGGGGGGGGCGGGGGGAGACAAAACCCTACTAGTTGTTATTAGTAGCGAAGCAGTGGAACATGAAACTGACAGTCAGTGCGCGGTGCGAGAACAAAGCTGATGGCTGTGCACAGACCCTCTGCAGACGGGGTCTGAAAGACAGGCTCTGCAGCCTGCCACCAAGAATTTGCCGTCTTGTATGTTGCGACTTACACAGATGTTCGCATAATTTCTTGCATATGGACAGCAAAAGGAGCATTCATTTCAAGAATTACGTGATTGTCTGTGTGGTAAGGATAAGAAGGAAAAACTTTCAACATGTATCCAATGATACAGCTAAATGAGAAGCCAAACTGTTCCCAAATGCACTCAAAGGACTTCTCATGAAGTCAATGGCAAAATTCAGATGAGACTTCATAGCACTCTTTCTTCCTCTAATTTAAAAACCCGAATTAAATTACACTTAAGCATCTTACAACGAGATTCGGGAGCACAAAACATACCAGAGCATCACAGTGTTCACTCACCACTGCAAGACATTAACTAAACTTGCTCTGAAAAATGTTTTGACTATTTATAGAGAAGCCAAGGGGAAAAAAAAAAAGAAGATGCTTGCTGGGCTGTTGGTTTTTTGGGTTTTTTTTGTTTTGTTTTTTTTTTTGGCAGACTTCATTTGAAAGCAGCCAAACTCCCTTCTGCTTCTGTAAGGCAAACTAACAGAGCACTGGGTGTGCTTAGGTCACAGGAAGAGAGTACTTAAGCTTGTGCTTAAATTCAGGACAGCCTTGTACCAGGTGCTTTGTCCAAAACCTACCGAACTCCTGCTTAAGCCCTGCCTTAAGAAGAGATGCTGCTTACCTACTGCCTTAAGGAGAGATGCTTCCCTCAGGCTGCTCTTAAGCAGCCCTTGTAGGACTGCAGCCCAAAGCCTACTGCAGGTTAGCGGCCAACATTTCATTCACTTCAAGGGATGCAGCATCATGGCATGGGAAATGAAAACACCCAGGGCTTCTAATGGGTGCCCAGCTCCCCACAGGATGGAGCACTGATGAACCGGGAAGGGATGCTGGAGCAAATTCACCCTTGTGACAAGTAAAGCATATACAGAAAGTTTTATTTGGTCCATTTTCACAGCAAGAAAGGTAACAAATTTGTGTTCAAATAGCTGGGTGGAGAGAACATGCAGCATGTGAAGGCCAATGCCAAAAACCTCCAATTAATCTGATTTATTTTTATTTGATTTTTTTTTTCAATTTAACATACTGAATGAGTTCCTGAAATGAAACAAAACTTATACGAGGAAAAAGGCAGATAAGGTCATTTCAGAGGCACTTTCCAGCAACAGTTAAAAAGCACATGTGTCTCCAATGTAAAACAGACTGAGAGTCTGTTTGCATGTTCATCCTCCCTAGAATAGCATTATTATCACCAGAAACCTCAAGCATGCTCCCATCTTCCTTCTCAGCTGGGCAAAACAACAGGTCTTAAGAGCTGCCATTGGTTCAATGAACTCAAAGGCTGTGAAACTGCACTGTCAGCTGCTTGTAACACGTTGCCCTCCCCTGTATATTGCTCTAACGATCTGAGCAGCCAGCGTGCAAGAACTCTACATCACCTCCTCGTCCTGACGTTTTCTAAACCAAAGAGTAACCAAAGAGTAAGAAAAAAGTAAGACAGCAGAAGGGAGTCACTTTGGAAAGTTGAGCAGCACCAAATGAAACTGCTAACCTTCTTTTGGCAAGGCAAAAGATCTGTATAACACTTTTTCCTCCTACTAAATGTGTTTACTCTTAAAAATCAGTTTCCTCTGTCACTATTTATTGCTGCACATTGCTCAACGGTTCTGAGAAACTGCATGGAAAATCACAACGTTACGCTTGTTAAATTGACCTACAGGGCCATACCACCAGTGCATGCATCATCCCAAGAGGCAAGACTGCCAAAGTCATGCTGTGCATATCATCACTAAACCCAAGACAAAATGCAAATTTGGCTGTATCATAGCTGATTTGCATAGCTTTCCATTGGTTTGTACAACCTTTTTACAAAATGCCACTTTACTTCACTTTCCTACAGCTTATTACCAGTGTGAGGTACTTAGAGCTTTTATGCAAGGCAGATTTAGTAGTTAAAACATTAAAAGACATAATTAAATGCCTTCTGGAAGTAGAACATAGCCTTCAACGTGATGACATAAGGCACAGGACTTCGACTGGGACACAGAAATGTTAATGCCCCTTTGCAAAGCTGCAGACCCCTCTCTCTCACGTGCTCGAGAGCTGCACAGCTTTTTCTGTTTTTTATCTGATCTCAAAAGCAGAAATATTTGCTTGCAAACTATGAAGGGCCTGAATCCAGTTACTGAGTACACATTTCACTCACATTGATATCAGAATGGACGGCTGCCAGTTTAGTGCCTTGGCTGGCGTTCAAACACGCTGATTGCTGAGCCTCCTTGGATTCGGAGTTCATGATTTAAAAAAAAAAAGGAGGAAAAAAAGAAGTCCCTGAACACAAAAAACCCCCTCCACAAACATTTCTGAGATGCTACTGGGCTAATTTTCCCCTGCTCCTCTTTTGTAAGCTCAGTCTCTGGAAGCGAACACTTATAAGTAGCTCTCTCTGTCAAGATAAGCAGCTAGGGAGCTTGGACTTTACCTCCAAAGCTACGATACAACGAACATTAGATTTTTCCTAGCCAAGCAATTTTCACACGTGTACTAGGGGCCCACCCTCATTCAAGTCAGCAACAGAGGAAAAGATCTGTTTACACTTCCATATCTTAACTTGAAAAAAAAAGGAGAAAAAAAAAAAGAGAAAGAAAAGCTTGAAATGTTCTGAGACTTATGTCACAGCTGGGTAACAGGGAACGGAAAGGTTGTTTGCCTTACACAAACCTATTTTTTTCCTTCTTTTTTCCTCACTATTTACTACCAAAATCCACCAAGTTGAAAGGCAAGTCAAAAGCTCCCTGAAGCCCCCCTGCTCCCAAACACCTCATCTCTGAGCGTGTTACTTGACGCGGCTGGCACGCTGTGCAAGCCCTGCTTTCTCTGGCACGGCAGCAGACGCTGTAGATCAGGCCACTTAGACATTTCAATTGAACTTGACAGGTGTTTGTTAATAGGCTCTACAATACGTTTGGGAAGGGCTGCCTGGAATTGTAAAATGGTTTATTACGACAGTTTAATAAGCCCAGTGCAGACAGTTCAGTGCATTATTTTCTAAGGTTGTAAATGTAAGTGACCAAAATCTGAACTGTATGGCTATACACATATAACCTACAACTAATCCAATTAGTAGCAAATGCATTCATATAGCATCTGTACAACTGGACCTGATCCTGACGGGTCAGTCTGGGAACCTCTCTTCTCCTTGCAGGATCAATCTTCCATGTATTACCACGATTCACAGAAATCAGGTATATCTATTCAGTGATAACTGCTTGGGCTAATTATTAGAAAATTCAATCTATGATAATTTGCCTGAGGGGAGGGGAGCATAAAATTAACCTGACACATTTATTTAACTTTTTACAGTATTATTATTAGTTAAAATTTATGACAGCATTGTGCCCACAGGCCCCAGTCAGGATCAGGATCCCACTGTGCTCAGCATCCCACTGTGTGTGCATGAATGTCCTCCCAGCGTATTTTCGAGGCAAAGCACCCATCCCTGCAAACCGTTACGCAAGTGCTTGCCCCAAAGAGGGAGCGAGGCCATGGAAATTAAAAGTGCCTTAGTGTTGCTGAAGTGAAGCAGGCGCATTAAGCCACCACATCCTACCATGCACTGGCAGCCCACACCAAAAAGGCTCCTATTTTGGAAGAAAGTGACAGTTGAGTCACTTTTGTTTTTACCATTAAACATGTAGACACAAACATCCCCTCCTATCTACTGCTGCCTTTTCTTGCTTCTAGCTTATAAATGGGACTATCATCCAGTGAACGAAAAAAATCACATGTGGGGTGAAAGGCTCCAGAAAAGAGAGAAGATATGTGTCAGTAACTGATTTGGGGAACTGTCAAAATCTCACCTTTTATTTTAGATGCGCAATGTGTAACAACGCAATTTTTCCTTGCAGTGAATTTTGAAGGATATTTGCCTGAGAAAAGTAGGTAGTTGTTCCACCTGCCTTCATTTCTGGACATACAAACGCCAACCCCGAAAGGTCACCATTTGGACGATCATAACCACTCATCGTTCTTGAATAAGTTGGCCTTTTTATTTATATCCAACAACTGTACTGGTCAGACAATATTATCAGTATTATCATATTAATCAATATGCTATCATTACTTTAACTGAAACGGCTTCAAATATTTTACAATATTTAATCAGAAGTAGGGAAAATGGGAGCTTTTCTGAGTTAGGGCCTTAAAATTAAACTCTTCAGAGTTTACTCTGTACTGACACGAGGTATGCAAAAGAGTGAAGAAGGAATTGCTGAGAAAGGGAATGGTGCCTCCAGGAGTCACTACAAGACCATCAGGATTAGGAGAATATTAGGATTAGGAGACCACCTCTTCCTCCGGCTCTTTGATGGTGTTTTAGAAATGAGCCATCCATACCATATACTCTTTGTATTTGCTGGGGCTAAAGGGCACCACACAAAAGTCAGCATGGTCTAACATTCAAGAAGCTCCAGAGGCTCCTCAGCTCAGGGGCAGGGGAGACGTTAGCAACACTTTCCACCCACCGATCTTCCCCATACCCCAAAAAGAGATGAGATTAGCCCATACAAGCAGAGAAAAAATGGAAACATCGGAAAAATATTCACTTGAGTGGACTGTCCTAACAACCCCATTTCAGCACAGCATTTTAGGAGGGGTGAAGGCAGGCAAACTCACCTTTAAGGCTGCTGCTCTTCCACAGCTAACTTGCCTCCCTGTGTCCAAACACCACAAAGACCTTGGAGCAGATTTAAACCCCAAACTCACACACTGGTGTAGCAGGTGGAGTAAGGACTTTTCCAGAACTGCAGGGTTTTATTTCAAAATGTAAGTTTGGTGAATGTGTCTTCTGCTATCCTTCTACTTTCCTCTGCTTCTCCGTCTGCTGCAGTTCACTGGAGCTATTTCAAGGTTCCACTAAATATGTCAAGCCTTTTACATGCAACTGCAACCTTGCAGCACAAAGCGAAACAGAGGCAGATGAAAGAAAAAGAAACTACCATTTAGCCACACACAAATTCTGTATATTTTGCATATCATTCCTAACACGGACTGGCAGCCCACACCAAAAAGACTTCTGTTTTGGAAGAAAGTGACATTTGAGTCACTTTTGTTTTTATCATTAGATATGAAGACATCAAACATCACCTCCTGCTTAATGCCGCCTTTTCTTCCTTTTATCTTATGAACAAGGCACATGTTTCTGTGGTCCTTTAGAGCGCTGCCTGCTTGACTCAGCACTGTGACATCTTTTGGTGCGTGCAGATCGTCCCACAACTGATGGAGTGTGTAAGATGCCACCCATGGCTCTGCTGAGCTGCCATCCTGGCAGGATGCGGTACCACTGGTCTTGAATACTGGAAAGGTACAGGATACATAAGGAACAGGCCTATGAAATGCTGTTTCCGCTGCCAGGAGAAAGCACCGGCTTTGCTTACTGCTACCCATCCCCCTTTCGCACTACCATTTTCTGCTGAAGAAGAGGCACCTGAACTCTGCCGGCTTTTGCCCTGCAGGCCACACTTTGCCCATGCTAGTCCCATGAGTGAGACACTTTGGTTAGATTATGCAGTGAGATGAACTTCTTGGAAAGGGGAATTTAGTCCTTTTAGCCTTTTACTCCTTCTAATGGTTGGCTCCTTTCTTTTTAAATCCCAAGATAACAACAACATCCATTCTTTGACAACAGGCCTCTATCAGGTTTTTAAAAAAAAAAAAAAAAAATCAAACTAACCTGCTTACTTCAAAGTCACGCTCTCATAATTTTAGCTGGCACGTCATGAACAAAATGGTCTAGAACTAACCTCAAACAGTCATCTGGAGAAAAACAACATATTTTCCCATGTCATCACCACTATAGCACATACTAACCACAACTATTCAGCCTGTCAATTTTCAGTTTATATTATGATAACTTTACCTAAAAGCATTTCGTGGTTCAAAAACAGCAAGTGCAATGCCAAGGAAACATTTGCTGAACTGACGAGCATGGCAGTGCTGGTATGAGGAATATGCTTTCTGCAGAATGGGAAGCAGAGTAAAAAGAGATTTCACTGGGGACAATGGACTTCTCAGAAATGCCCCAAAACACTGCTTCTGGTTGGCTTAATCCCACAGTCTAATCACGGTAGGTTGTGAAGAAGGAGGCTTAGTTTGGTCCTCAGGTGATGAATTTTCCACAAAAATCTCCAAGAACTGTGATGAATGGCAAAAGGAACACATTAATCTTTTTTACTTGCATTAGCATCTCCACTTCCACACATAGGAAGGTTTTTCACATCCACTGAGCATTTAAGAGAGGTAAAAAAGTAGAGATTCATGGGAGTCTGGACAGGGAACTATGTGAGAGGCACAAAAGCAATGCATTTTAAAAGGACTTTAGCAAATACACTTTTGTGCAATCCCCATGATTCACAAGGAACCAAGCATTATACAGTCCTCAGTTATCTTCCTCATTTTAGGGAGGACAAAGGCAAACCCCTCGTTAACAAAGCACTGTGGTTCAAACTCTATACTAAAAACCCCTCAACTCTGACAATCATACGCCCACACTCAGTCTTCAAAAATATTCTCGTGCTACAACGCTGCCTGTGTGGTAGAAGCAAACTCCAGATGCAAACGAGAAGTCACTGCATCACCCCCCAGTGATCCGGGGCGAGGAGAGGATGGTTATGACTGCAAGAACTTTAGCTGGATGCTTAGGTAGGGACAACAAACCAAGCAAAAAAAACCCAAACCAAATGAAAACAAAGAAGAAAAACCTTGAGAAACCTATGAAAACACTCTGCAATCTATGGTATTACTCTCTTCTTTATAATGATTTGCCCAAAGTTTGGCCACAGTGGCACCATGCAGGTTTTCCATAATAAATTAATTGGTAGTTTTGCTTTTGTGGGCTGCAAGAGCAGCCTGAGCCACTTTGCTTTGACTGTACCTTCCCTGCCCCTTCTCCTCAGCAGCACTGTGACTTCCTAAAGTGCAGCTCAGACACACCAGGGCAGCTTTACTCCTGAGGACAAATGGGAATGCGTTTCCCCTTCTTGATTTTGGTGGGAGACACAGTGAAGGTGATGCGCTCTCCCTGAGGACAGCCAATTTCAGTACTGGCTGGACTCTAAATGAGTCTCCTTTAAAGGGCCGCTCTGAAGCCAGGCATTGTTCCCCCCTCCTCACTTTTTATGAATTAGGAAGGATGTGTGTTCCTACGTGTCCTCTCTGGACAGATCTTCTGCCTGGAAGGAAGAACGAAATGGTAAGAAAGGGGCAAGGATGGGGAAAAATGGGTAGGAGCCCTGCAACTGAGCTTGCATTTATTTCTAAAGTGAGTGAGTGGTTATCCGACTGCGGTGCCCCACACCCAAGACTTACAGTTTGAGACACAAGTTTGAGCAGATCTTCCATGAGCTCACAGTGAGTCTGAGATAGACCGCATTCAGCGCTCACAAAATACACAGCTGCGTTCCTCCGTTGCTCTGACAGCGATTTATGTCAATGAATGTACTGCTGCTAATACGCACTGAGCTCCCGCTCCAGATGCCAAAGCCGTGCTCTGCACAAAGCCAGGACTGTGTGGTGCCCAGGCACAGCTTGCTATTAGCTGTATTTTCCCCCCATCTCATGGAAGCTTTAAGGGAGCCACTAGGAGAAAAGCAGTAGCATTGCAAGTTGTGTCCAACCACTCAATAAACTAACCTCAATTTTTTTATGCAAGTAGTGCAACTCAGCAGTTCTACTATGGGATCCCAGAAAGCATGAGACTTTCTTAATTTAGCAAGAACAACTGCATACTATGTCAACGACTGAAAATCTCAGTGTACAGCAGAAAATGTTTTGAGTCAACAGACTGAAAAGCAAGGCTGCTGGATTTTTGTTTGATTTTACAACATGTTTGATGTTTTCAAGATGAGACTTAAGGAGATGTATCAGATTTGAAATCTTACTTCTCTGCTTGAATCTTTCATTATTTTCAGACTCTGCAATATGCTTTAGTTTGATTTTTTTTTTTTTTAAATACAAAACCCATGTTTCACAGTTGAGGCTTTATCATGTTCACAGTACTTAAACGTGTACCTAACTTTAAATCAGCGAAGCTGATTGAAATCAAAGGGATAAGGGGGTGTTAAAAAGGTAAGTGTGCCCTGAAGTCTTGTCCTGAACAGGAATTAGACTTAAGTATGTGATTAGGCATCTCTTAAATAGGTCTTCCTTGTCTAATAATAAGCACAGATCAGAATATACTTTGTGTATCAAAGGGTAGCAAAAGCTACATGTCTTGAGGAGAAAGACTGAGCAGAGAAGAACTGGAAGCCTCTGGGCATAAGATGTGATTGTTTTATTAGAAGGAAGATTAACATGTAGAGGCCAAGGATAAAGTTGAAACTCAAAAGGAGTATGAGTCAGGGAAGTTGTTCCAGATGGCAGAGCCATGTGGGATGTGACTCCACTATCTACTGTGGAAATAAAAAGGAAGAAATAAAAACTCAGTGGTTGAGAGAGCATATAGGACTGACAAGAAAATAAGAAAGAACTGAGAGTAGTAGAAGGAAATTAAAGGCAGAGTGATGAAATGAGGCCTTCAGAAATTTTGAAGTACAGCAACACCACTTCAATCAGCCAGTACAAAAAAGGCCCAGTCACTTTGCTTCAGATAAACCTAAACATCTCAAAGTTTCAGTGCCTGTCCAGAGCACATTCCCTCTTCTTTGGTCAAGACATGGGGTTTGACATACCATGTGGACAGCTTCTCAGGAGCATCTCCCAGCATGTACTGAAGGGTCAGATGATTTGCAGTATCCCATTACTGCTGCTTCCACCCCTGCTGGTATGTCAAACATTATAAATGAGTAAGACAGAATTATGTCAGCTGGTGTCTTGGGCAGCTTAAGAAATGGGAAAATTTAAAAAGTGAAAATTAGGCTGAATATGATATAAGACTTATTAACAACTCCTTAAGGGAAGTGGAGGAAGCCACGAGGTCTGGACACTGGGAACTTAATAGGGCAAAACACTTAAAAAAGCATCACAGGGAACTGTCCTGTCTTGTCAGGAAAATGGACATGGTGTGATCTACATAAACAGATCTTCTGCACCTCTTACTTCAATGCAAACAGGAGGTACATGAAAATAAAACAGAATAATAAAGTACGAGCTAATAGACAAAGATTTGAAACTATTCTATACAAATTCCCTTTGGATTCAAAGATGGCATTTTCAGCCAGAAGTTAGAGATGATCTTCCTGGACTAGTTAGTCCATTCACCGCACAACAGCCCAGACTACCATCTGCAAAATGACTGCAAAGGTAGGTTAATTTGGGAGCCAATGTACACACTCTCCGAAATCTCCATTCTCCTCCATGCACACATACACAGGCATATTATGACTTCTTTGGTTTGGAGAGTCTTTTTATTACCATTTTATGTATTCAAATACCTAGCCGAAATGGGCTTTGACCAAGGCCTACAAACCTAATGCCATAATAGTAATAGTAAGTTCGATAGGAGAGATTCTTACTAAAATTGCAGAGAAGTACCCATCACACATATAAATAATCCCTGAAAAATAACTTCAGAGACACGTCTGATCTTGACTTTCTGTACTGAAGGCCTAACCTAGAGCCTATGAAGTCAATAAAAAGACTTGGAGACTTCAAAGCTGACTTTAGGCAACAGTATTTTTCCATGACTGATGCTTTCCAGTCATGTTCCTTCCTAGTCATGGCTTTTCCATTTCAAAGCAATTGAACTTTAAACCTACCTAAACTAACATAGTTGAAAACAACTGTCTGAAGGTAGTTCGAGGGTCTTGGTCTTCATATAATTATCTTTGCAGAAGCCACAGAGCCTGTGGTCAACTGGCTACTTGTCTACCTGTCCCTTCTTCCCAGTGAAAGGATGCTTACTTAAATATTCCTGTTTTAAAAAAAATTTCAATTTGCAAACCTCTTCTCTCTTACAAAGTATAAACGCATTTTTCCAACACACAAGATGAATCTGATTGCTTTAAACTATCTTGGCTTTATCTGGGTGCATAAATGAGACATCTAACTGCTACGGCCATGTAAGTCAGCACACCAGAAACAACGTAGCGCTAAAACCCAGGCTGCAACTCTTGCATATCTTTCACGCTTATTCTTTCAGCCTTGAGGATGTTTTCTTGGTTAGTCAATTTTAAATCTATCTATTGTATATACAGTACTATTTAAAAAGAGCACTCAAGTGTACAAGATAAACATGTGCTCCCACTGAGTTACTAAACACGAGATAATAAATTTGCATCCCTGTGATTATTACTACTACCGTGTAGCTGCCTTCAATGTACAGAGCAATACAAAACCACAGCACTGTGCCAAGTAAGTGAGAGGCCCTGTGCAGAAAAAGGCCAGCACTGGAGGCACAAACAGAGCTGTGCAAGGGAGAAATTCAGCAGCCACTGAAAACAGGGCCTGCCAGACATTAAATGTGTATAATGAGGACAAAGATAATTTCTTCATGAGAATGGGAAGGCTCTTCCACTTGGGATACACGGGTAGAAGCCCCACAGCTACAGGGATTGCATTTGCTGCAAAAGTAAAACGTGAGCAGCATGGAGGGGAAGGAGCACAAGAGCTCTGCTGAAGGTGCCAGGAAAGACTGAGAGCTCCTTGCGGCAGAGAAACCCAGCTCTGCGCAGAAGAGGAGTGAAAACATCCCAGGAACATGAGGAAGGCATGTTCAGAGCAGCCAGAAACAAAACCACCACCAGGATTTCAAATGGCAAATTGAGTCTGAGCCCTTCTACTAACATGTCCCATTCTACCAAAGAATAGAGAGAGCAGGATTCGTGTTCCGCGTCTCTGCCGTCCCTCCGCGTTCACCCGTCTCTGCACCATCTTCCTTCTGGCATACCCCAACAGGCCAGCCTTGCTCCACATCCTGCCGTGCTGGCCTGGCACCTGGGCCAGTGGCTGGCCACAAGAAGTAGCAAGGGCAGAGCTTGGCTGCCTCTCCCCCCTCGGTGTCAGCACTAACTCATGCCTCTCACCTCCCCTGCCTGCTGAGTTTAGCAACCAAAAAAAAATTTGTAGGAATTTAATTGTCTTTGAGACTTCTACTTCCTGCCAGATTTGGTGGGAATTAGCCAAGACACTCAGTGTTATGGGAGGGGGGGAATGGGGACGGACAAGCAGACAGACAGACATCATCACCACCACACACACATCACTTCCTTGGAATCCAGGCTAAAAACACCCAGGCTCTGGAGCAGAAATAGTCATGAAAACATTTCATAATGCTTTACCAAGGAGCGATATCAGTGTCATTATCTCCTTTTTATGGCTGCAGTGCTGACTGGTCACGACACGCCTCAAGTCACCCATCAGACAGCTTTTCCTTCTGGCTCTGCCACTATGTCTCCTGATTGCAAGTCAGTGCGCTACCAGTGGAGTCATCCCAAACCGAAGGCTGCACGAGAGGAAAGGGCTGCAGGAGTTAATACGTGAATATCTAAACACAGGCTAGTCTCTTTGCAGACAGGAAGGAAAGGGAAGAATTTTAACGGTACAACAGAAACCAAGAAATGCAATTCTCCTTCCAAAAGGCAACACTGACCTCTACCAGGTTCAGTGCACTAGGTGTTGTAGATGCATTTCGTGAGAAGGCAGCATAGGACAAGACTGATTGTAAGCAGCATATACCACGGAGGTGATTGCTTAAATTAAGAAACAAGCCAGAACCAAAACAGAAACCCCAAGAAGTCCGAGCAAGGGAGAAGGTAGGATCTGAACTCCAGCTTTCTGATCAGGTGTCTTCTCAAACTCCTGGGGGACTGATTCTAAGAAACCCACTGCGCTTCAAATCTAGCCATGCTTAGCACTATTTGGTCAAACCTTACCAAGGCTAAATTTTTACCTTTGTTCCCTTCGCATATGAAAGGATTAAGTAATCGGTAATCAGTCAGGAATCATTTAAATGATTCCTTATTTATTAAAACAATGCAATTTCCCTTGTCTTATCCCTTAGTTTCAAATTTTGCATATCAGAATTACTTCTTGCCAAGGGAAGAATGTTCCTATCATTGTAAGTTGAATGTAAAAAAAATTAGAATATAAGAAGACAAGAATTATTGAATTTACTTTTTAATGCAAGAAATGGTATGAAAGAGCAGCGTGAATTGACATTTTATTTCTCTGAATGCACATCCTCCTCTGTATCTCCTCCTTTCTTATTGTTTTCAGGTAAAGATCAAGGATACAATTTCTCCCCTGCTCTACCATAAAACAGAAGGCAAGTAATGAACTTGACCTCTGCCATCAGTCTGCTACCTGCTGTCAGCCTGTTCAACATCAGCAGGGTAGAAATGCCTCAGACTGGATACCACAAGCTCTTCCACACTGCTGCTATTACTAGTCTTAAGACTGATGGTCCACACAGATAATTACATTTGTAGTGACGAACACTGCCTGAGATCAAAGTTTTTGCAGTGTTTGTTTTGAGCTGCTGCATAGCTACCACTACAAGTTATTGCATATTAATGCAACGTCAAAAAAAGTACCATGTGGTGATGTCAGGACACAGTATTGACCTCATTTTGTGACTTCCTTCATCAAGGTATCAAATTCTCCTTCCTGGTACACTTTTGAACTACATTAAAATAAATCAAGTGAAAGGATCTATCCAAGAAGGAAGACTTTCAGGAACGCAGTGGTTTGATACATGGGGATGGCTCCCCAGATGAGTGCTCCTCTCACTCGGTTGCAAGCATGATCAGACTATCCACTCTGATCAGGCAGGTAGGCTGGATGAGAGCCACATGTAGCATCTTCAAGGGTCAAATACTGTTTAGATAAGGCACTGGTCTGACTAAGAGCCATGAGAAAGCCTCCTACAGCCTCCGTTCCAGTAAGACAGTTTACAGACAAACAATCATCAATCTGCAACTCCTCATCCCCCACACCATCTTCGCCAAAACAAAAATGGAAAGAGAAAAAAACCCCACAGAACCAAAGAGAGATGCTTTAATGTGACAAATCTTTTCTATACCAAATCACTTGGGTTTTCCAGCACAATACAGGCACTGAGACTGAACTCATGTGAGTGCAGTTTCAGTTTCAGCTATACTAATACCATACCAGCTTTGCACAACCACAATCAGATAGTTTGATTTGCTCTTTGCAACGTTTTGAAGTCCTGAAGGAACATTTAAAAAGAAATGCCTTCATTGAGCTTAAATGCATTATGCCATAAGCCTTAAAATACCAACTGTAACTCAGTTGAGAACCATTTATCCTGCTTCCATTTGCTTTCCTGAAGAAGCAATCACCACCGCTTTACACGTTACCTTTACTGCTGGTCTCATCAGACAACAAGCTTTGTGTTGGCATGGTGGTTTCCCTCTTTGACCACGGATAAACACCGTTCCCTACTGCTTCGAGGCTCCAGCCCTGACACTCCAGGCAGCCTTAAGAGCTTGCACAGGTCAACAAGCAGGCTCAGGGATCAAGTCTGTAACAGAAAAAACAGCTACTACAGGCCTATGGGGGCCGTGGGGTGCAAACGCTGGGATTCATCCCCTGCCACTCGCGGTCTAGTACTCTTTCGTCTGCCACTCTCCACTTTCAATCCCAATGCAGTCGTTTTCAGTGAACAAAGCTCTTCCCGCTCTTTCAAACCATTTTTATGCACTTAAAGGGTGCAGATCTGGAAGCGAACTGGAAACTGCCAGTCCCAATCTGACCAAGGAGCAACATTAAATCTGCAATTCTGATTGAGACTTCCTGTTAAGGTGTTCCTGGCAAGATCTTATTAAGCAGCTTGAGTGACACCAGTAACTGATATTAGTGATTTAAAACTGGTGAAATACCTGCATTACAGTGAAAAATTATCTACATATTGCTTTGGTGTGTGGTTTGTACAAAACAGACTTCCTCTAGAAAATGCAGAAAATGCAGTCTGAATCTAGCCGTTCTTATACATGCTCTAGGGGTGCAGAGCCAGCACACATCCCTTCAAGAGAACAAAACACATCCTTCTAGTATTAGACACACTGAGCCAGTGTTTACACACTGATCTGCTAATAAGCAGACCCGGGAATTCCAGAACATGAGATTTATATTTATTGCTATTTTTACATTACCATAGAACGTGCCAAGTTTGGGCACTTTAAATTATGAGGGCTGCTATCGCACATTCCCTTATCAGTCTTTCACACAACTGCGTTACTGAAGCATCCCGATAAGAATGTCTAAAATGTCTGCTATGTTTTGAAACAGCAAACTCTTCCTTTTCAGCTCTGACCCAGCCATTTCAGTCAACAAAGCTCCTTCTACTCTTTCAAAACACTTGCTACTCACTTAATGGCTGTGATCATACTGACTGTCTTGGAAACTGCTGCTCCCAAAAATAATGCAGCACAGCTATTTATTCATGGTAGTGGCTTGACATGATATTTTGAGGACTACTATTTCACAATATGGAATGAAACACGGACATCCGTCTTTTGACAAGAGATCTAACTATCACACTCCAGGCTTCATACACAGAACATTAACGCACCTTTAAATGAAGAAAATCAGGAAACTGTGCAACTAAAACAAACAACTTGCCAAAACCAGCACACGTTTTTGCATTTGCTTCCCAGGCTCACTAAGATCAATGTATATATAGATAGGCATGTGTGTATGTGTGTATACATAAGCATTCTCTCTCAACCACGTTCCTCAGGAAGGTGCCAGTCAGAGGAAGAACAGTCAGGAGTGTAAAACACCATTTCTACTATAAAGAGCAAAAATAGTTTTACCTGCTGTCATTTTGGGGTTGTTGGGGGTTTTTTGATTGTTTCTTCTAAAACCTGCCTTCTGTAAGCTCAGTCAATGTCTTTGAAACAATATTTGACAGCAAACCTACCTATATTACAATAGCTACAGCTGGAATTGAATGTTAAAACACCAAATTATGAAAGTCACCTATCCCTGCACTCATTTCACTCTGCAAGAATCCCACTTGGGAAGGAAGAAGAAGGGAGAGGTGGAGTGGGGAATGCACAGCTAATTAGCGAAGTTTCACAATCTAATTCAACCTGCCAACCCATTTTTCTGCCAGTCCTGCACACATAAATAGGATGAAAAGCAGAAAGTCCAAGTTCTTCATATTTTTATTCTTCAGTCCCACCATTTCTGATTGTCTGCCCAGGTACTCTGTCCTTTAAACCACCCCCCTCTCCCTGGGAGCTCCAGACCACCACCTCCAGAACCAGGGAAGTCATTCACATGCAACAAAACGAACAGGGCAGAAGACACCTAGCAGCATGTGTTTTTCTGAGAGCAAGGAGGCAGTTAGTTGTTCAAGATATTCCCTAACACTTAATACCTTCACTGCAATCCCAGCAAGCCACCCAAGGCTGAGTGATTCTTGATAGCACATACAATAAAACTCCAGGAAATACCTGTGCTGCACAGCCACATGGCAAAGACTCGTGGGCTTGTGCTGAGTGGGCTCAGACATTTATAGGGTACACTGCAGGGCAAGGCTGTACAGACACACTTGTTTGACTCTCACCAGCGTCAGGCAGCACCCTGCTCAGTCTAATTAGCATAATCAGGGAAGATGTAAGGGGAGAAGCAGGGCTAATTAGCCTGAGCAAAGCACCTTGTCAGCTTGGGAATCTCTGCATGGGGCTCGGATGCACAAACAGATGTACCCATCGTGACTGAGCCTTTCTCACTCCCTGCAGTCAGCAGGTATTTCATTATGCCCAAGAACTACTTACTGCTGAAGCAACATGTCTTGTCATCTGAGAGCAGAGTGCGGTGATTCCTCAGTTCTTAATGCTGCTTTTTTGAAGCAAAGAACTGCAGGGGTCTTACAGATCTACGTATGATGCTTTCTCCCATTGCATGTGCTTAGGCAGATAACTCTATATAGTCTTCCTTTGCATAACCTTTTTTGAGAGAGGAGGATCCTACTATGTTTGTCATGTATTTGTTTTTTCTATTTCCTTTTGTAGCATTCTAGGTAGTTGAAGAGGAGGAGAGGAACAACATGGTGCTAACAATAGTTTCACTACTTCACTGTACCTTCCCCATCTCAAAATACTCTCCAGATGGGAAGAGTTTATTTGTAAGTAGGCAACCAGAAGGCTGACTGAAGAAAAGTGATAATTACATTAGAATAATAACAACAACAAGAAAACCCGGAGCTAATGAAGACTGCCTGCTTCATTTAATTTAAGAAGAGACTTCAGCCTATAATAAAGACATATAAAGCTCTGCAGCTCACTCACCCTTTCTACAAATGTCATCCAGAGCAGTAGGACTGCTCACTAAGCCAAACCCCTTCAGTTGAACTGGTTTGACTGGTCAATGATAACAAGAAGGAAGTGCTTGTATTTATATCTCCTAGATCACTCTGCAGGCTATCCCTCAGGTTGAATAAAGAGCGTTATACATACATTTTAATGGATCTAGTAAAAGTAAAAAAGAATCCTGGTAATTCTCACTGTGGATCTAACGGACATGTCTTAACTCAGAAATGAGTTATGAGGATCTTCCCGCCTCAAACAGCAGCAGTACGCGATGCAGACTGAATGACGAAGAGACATGATATTGCCTTTTTTCCCCGTAAGAAGCTGATTCTCTAACAAAGTCGCTTGCAATGCATGGTTTTACAAGAAAACAAACAAACAACACTCCTTTCAAAAAATATAAAATAGACCCAAAACACTTAACAGTGAACATAAAAAGCATTAGCTCCTCCAATGTTCTTCCTGTTGCTCCACCCTGAGTGTCAAACTCACTTTTACTTCTCCAGAAGTTCATGTTACCTAAGGTTTCTTTTTGTGAACTATTTGCATGAGAAACGCTAAATCAAGCTGTTGAGAAGAGAGGCTTTATCTGCCAGAGAGACAAACTCCTGGCAGCTGAAGGCTTAAAGCACAATTTGCCCGCTGCCTCTATTGCTGACACCTCTCCATTGCAAAGAATCTCTGTAGCTCTGGTCACAAATGTCCACCCATCAGGGAAGCCAAACCACATTCTGCCCAGTTTCTTTCAACTGGCACAGCTTTTGTAATGCTTTAGCAGGATTCACTGCAGTCCAAATGCTGGAAGTGAGACACAGGGAATTTATAAATCACCACCCCAATTCTGACTGAAGGTTGCCTGGCACAGAAACCCATGAATAACCTTACTCTCCTCATCTAATGCAACCCTCACTCCCCAAACAGATTTCTTCTATTACTAGTGCAGTAACTTGGTAATAACTTGAACTAGTGCAATAAACTTGATTTGCCATAGTGGGGAGAGTTTCTCTATTATTTAAAGAGCTGCCAGGAGAACCCATCAGAAATAAATAAAAAACTACAGCATTTCAGGTTTCCTTAGCCTGTCTCTAGTTCTGACAACCTCAACAGGGAAAGAAGCTAAGAGCAATCCTGGCAACTTGCTTTTTTATCTTCTTCCTCTTGACCTTTGTGCCATCAGGTGCCTCTGAAACATTCATCAGTGTCTGCAGCTGGGAACACCAATGCTGATTACCAGAAACATAAAACTCACTGAGAAGTAACGCTGATAGCATCAATACTGTCAGTTTCTTGAACAGTATCTAATATTCCTTCCCAACATAAGCATCCAGGGTCAACACACCTGGCAGACTGCAAACAAACCTGAAATAAATATGAGTGAACAAGTGGTTCAGAATAGTATTCTGCTACAAAGGGCTCATGATCCCTTTTAACTAACCTACCAGTAGCGGCAGGCTTTCCTTTTGAATGCACACTCCAGACAGAAAATGGAAAAAAACCCTCCCCTCTCAAAGAGCTTAATTTATATTCTCTTCCTGCTGCTGCTGCCGCCACCAACATTATCAGCTTGGAGAGAAGCATCAGCAGGCTACTAGATACTGTTGGGGTCATCGTGGGCATAGCAATCCAGCTCACCAGCGATGCTCACTAACACAGCAACACAACAAAGCAGCAGTGAAACAGAGGAGAGGCAGAAGAGCAGCAGAAGAAATATTCTAACAGGCATGGATGGGACACCTGTGTTTTGGTCAGCTTCATCCCAGACACAACTTGCAAATACTAGAGCAGCTTTCATGCCATGCTATCATCTGTGAAGGCTGGGCTTGGTTCCCAGTGCTGCTTCCTGGTTTACACTGGAAGTCTCTTGGACCAAGGAGTGCTGCAAACAAGGACCTGAAGTCTCTCCAGTTGACACCACCAAGTTAAAACGAAGAGCAACCATAAGCCACACTGTTGAGCTACAGGAAAAGCTTTTCCCTTGTGGACCATACTGCAACCACCCCAGTACTGTAATCATTAACAAAGGCATTCACCTGCCTTCCTTGTTTCATTTACTCGCTCCAATGCACTAGTACTGCCTGGACTTCTCTAACAGCAAATCATGAAACAAAGCTGATGGCGAAAAGCTGGGGCAGCAGTTAAAGTGACTGCCAAAGAGAAATGTTTGCTCAGGCAAAAGCTGTTCTCAGTCCAAACATGGGAGTCATAATCTTACAGCCATTTGCTTGGAAGACAATGAAGGGAAGGCAGAACAGACTGGGAAACTACAGCTTGCCGCGGAAAGAGAAGAGAACAATCTTTGTGCTCAGATTTCTTTGCTCTGCAGGATAAGTTTTACAAAGCTGACAACCGGTAGCAACATGTAGTGGCCCCAGGCATCATGCCTGCCTATCAAAGACTTGGATTTTAGCCCTGGAGAAATTACAGCCTCTCAGTTCTCTGGAAGCTATATCAGCCGAGAAGAAAGCAAAAGAATAATGAATGACCTAACTAAAAATTATTTTAATACACGGATTGCATACTGCAAGCCATAAACTTAGGGGTGTGGGGAGACCTGGGGGAAGACAGGGAGGAGGAAGACATCTTGTATTTGACAGGAACAGCATAACCACAGATTACAAAAGGCAACCAGCTGGGGCTTCTATGACAGCAAAGTCATCTACTGGAGTGGTAGGGGGTGGCATACCGAATGGAAAGTATGGATCCAGCAGCTAAGCCCTGGAGACAAAGGAGGAGGAAGCTCCGCAGTCCAGGCTGGAAGAGACAGCGGGGAAAAGACAGTTAGGAAGTCGTGAGTCGAGGAGCTAGCCTGCAGGTATGCGGAGAAGAAAATACGTAAATCCAGGGAAGCTGCACAGAAGGCAATAAATGGCGCTTGGCCCTGCGTTGGTCCCTGAGCGCTGGTGGCTTACGGTCCTTCTGCAGGAATCGAACCCACCCTGGCCACCTCTCTGGTGGTGGCAGGGGCAAGCGGACACAGCCCAGCTGTCACGCTTCTATAGGTGCCCATACATGGACCATACGGGGGATGCCCCATCGCCGAAACAGCTCAATTGCTGCGTGCTGCCAACGCAAGCTCAATTGATGCCCATGCGTATTCAGAGGACAGTGGCTTCGGGGCCGGGAGAGGGGGTGAGCCAACCTGACGCCCAGAAACACCTACCACCGCTCGCTTCACTTCCATGCAGACACAGTAGCTCTGCTGTATTTCTGCAACGTCCATTTTAATCCAATGTTCATCAGATAAAATAAACTGCCAAACCGAAGGCCTGGATTTACAGTCGGAGACTTTTTTTTGAAGCCCTGCAAGAGACCCGAACTGTTTCAGCTTCCTCTCCCAAATGTCAGCCTTGAGCTGTTCTTGTCTGGCCGGCGGAAGCATGTGACGTGAAATAAAAGCCAGGAAATAAGACTTTCTGAATAAACATTTATTTGGTGAGAAATACTTCTGATTTTTGGCAGAGAAATGTCAGAAACCTGAAGCCCTATGTATAGCATGCCTACAGAGTGCAATTTCTATTTAAAGGGAAGCTGCAGCTGTCTGTAGCTCTTAATGAAGAATAATGCCTGGGAATAAATTACTGCCGTTTCTGAGAGACATTTCTCAAATGACAGCGATTCTTCCCTTTTTCCTTCTCCCTATAAATACTGAGTGGCATGTACTGGGCAGTTGTTTGGAAGATCGGACACACGCAGCTCTCTCTTTTGTCAGTAGCCTGGTAATTTCCACAGAAAACCATTAAGTGGTTTAGCATATGGATACCAAAGCGATTCAAAAGCAAAGACATTCAGAACCATTAAGGCTGCACGTGCCAAAACTTCCCGTCGCTTTCCCAAGGTTCTCATCGCTGTTTGACCAGACACCGGGCATCACTTCCAACCGTGCCGCAAACCCGGCCTTGAGGCTTAAGGCGTGGGAGATGGCCGCTCGCAGAAAACCGTTGCAAAGTGCTCGCTAATGTTCAATTTTCATCACTTGTGTATGCCTCCTCTCCGAGGGGCTGCCGCAGCGGCAGTGCGGGCGGGCAGAGAAGGTGATGCTCTGGGGAAGAGGGTGTTCCCCGGCTGCCGCCAGCCTGGCCAGGCAGCGCAGGAAGCGGCACTGACATCAGCTCCAGGAGCCGTCGCTCCCAGTCCCGCCGCAGGTGCAGGTGCCAGGAAAAACAGCCGGCGGCCAGAGGAGGAGTACGGACAAGATAGGACCAGGGTGAAGGGAGCAAGGAGGGCTAAGGAGTGGAGAAAGGAGGCACCAGCTCAAAAATGGGATGGGATCGGGGCTAAGCCTTGTGTGGCCGCAGTCCCCAAGATCCTCTCCAGCGTTGCGCTCAGCTCTTATGGTGTCAGGTTCCCACCAAAGCCAGGCACGGGAAGCCTGTCGGAGCAAGGAGCCGGGATGTTTACTATCCTGCCATCTGCAGTTTGCCCAAAATAAGTTACATATATGAGATCAACTGAAGATGTTTCAGTTATTGACACGTACTGGATTTAGAGATTTATTTTCCATTTCCCACAAACCGTGCCAGAGGTTTTCTCATAAGCACAAAAAAAAAACGTGAAGAAATGCCTGTGAGTGAGGAACATGAAGAGTTTATTCATTGCTCCTGTCAGAATGTGTTTGTGCGACTAGCACTCAAAAAAAGCTGCAGCATACGTTTTCAGTATGGAAAAAAACCCTCAGGATACCTAAATCCTATCAGAAAATTACAAAATCGTATGCTGGAATTCACAAGGTACCCTCCTGCAAGAGCAAAGGAGCCTCGCCTCGCTTCGTTTTTACCCCTCACTGAGTGAAATAAACACTCCTCCTTAACGAATCCTCCTAACATCCCTTTTTCTCTCTGCAAAAGAGGAATATGGACTTGATTTGTACCAGCTCTGCTATTCCAGAAATGTGCTTCATCCAAATGAGGAGAGCAGGAGAAAGGAAGCGAGAAATTTGTGCTGTTTAGTAAACAGGCAGTTTCTAGGTGGATACAAGACACTGGTCCCAATTTACTGCTCCCCCTCCCCCCTCACACCCCCGTTCCTCTGAAATTTGCCTGGGTGGCAGGAGGAGGAGGTGGAAGGGATGAGAACAGCTACCACTCACAACGGGAAAGGTCTGATCGCTTTCCGCACATCTTAACGTGACAACACCCTGCAAACATTCAGGGAAGAGAGAACAGTATTTTTCTGTAAAACCACTGTATGCTGGCATTTCCTTTCAGCAGAAACACCATCCCTCCTCATCTCTGCTATTCCTGTCTCTGAGAGGATAAAGGAAAAGAGGGGAGGGGAGAGGAGACCGCCTCCTTCTTGCAGCACTGTCCTCCAAGCAGAAGCCAGGTGACAAAATACGCTCTCAAGGAACTTCTAAAGAGCTCTCCATCACCTACGAATGACTCCCCAAAAGAAACCGGTCCTGGATGCCACGGTGAGAGCCGTTCTTAAAGAGAACTTTCTTTCCATCCATACCTGGTGAGAAAAGAGCTGCTTTCTCTGCACAAACCCGGGCCTCATGAGTGTGATTCGGGGTTTTGGCACCGCAATAGCAGACCACTGCACTGCGCTTTAAGTGGGCTCATTTTAAACCATTTGGGGCAGGGCAGAATGTAATAATCACACCGATAGCATCTTAGACAGATACTCCATCCCCTGTAATGGCTGATGATTGCCTCCTTCTCTCCTGCAGTTTATCTGGCTGATCTGGCACACCACATACCTTAGAGGACCCAGCGAATGCTCTCCTTGGCATGAGATGGTGCTGCTGTTGCAATCAGTGGAGGTGATTGCAACATCTTGAACAAACATCTCCTGTTATCCCAACAGCTTTGCATGCTAGGACAGTTTTTTTTTATTATTATTATTATTTAAGGCTGCCCTCCCCTGCTCTAGGATGTCAGCGTGCAAAGTAAGCCCTTGTGGTTTCAAAGTAGTCTTTCAAAGTGTGGGAATAAGCTGATATGGCCATGCCTGCTTGGATACACAGACAGTGAGAAGCTCCAGGTCTCAGACGCCCCTTATTCATCTTAAAGAGTTACTAACTTGGCAGCTTAGTGGCACTAGTAACTAACAACTCAAAATGTCAGCTTTGTTAACTATTTCACTCTAGATCAAAGCATGCGGGAAAGGGGAGAGATGATGAAGATTTTTCAGCATCTTCTCTAACGTTTATTTTGCACGTGGCTCTTGGGAAAGCAGCACCACTTATACTCTGTCTCTCAATCTGCTTCCCAAAGCCTGAACCCAAAGAGAAAAGCAGAGCAAAGGAGGGCATCCAACTTCCAGGGAGCTAGAAAGCATGCCCAACAGTCATAAAATATATTTATATTTACTAAATTTATGGAAAGTGCAAAAACTAATTTGCTCAAATTGGAAGAATCTGCAGCTGTTTTGTCACTACTAACATCCTGAAGGACTACTGCATACTTTGGGCATCAGGATTTAAATACTAATTTACCTAATTTTGAAATTCTCAAGGTTCCTTCTTAAAACAAAAATAGGGATTATTCTCAAACCTGATTATTCTCAAAGAATTCTTGTTTTCCTGTGTTTGTGAGGATGTGTACATTTGATCTGCGCATTTGCCCGCTTCAACCCAGAAAACCAGTGGGCTTCATGAGAAAAACAATGAACATAAAAATATTTATGCCTTCTCTTTAGCCATCCCTCATGGGAACAGTTTCTTCTATTAAATGCCGCAGCTGGATCAGGGTCTTAGTTATGTGACTGTGTTTCCCTCTGAAAGGGGTGCTACTCCAATTCCCATGAACACAAACCTCTGAGAGGAGCATTTGTGTTGAAAATACTCAAACTAATATAACAAACTGATCAAAGCAATAGGAGTTCAGAATACCAGGCGTAAATAACCACATTTGCACTCCTCTAATTTGGAAGTGGCCAAATAATTTCAACCATTGTATAAGTGTGTATAAGACTCCTGAATCTGACCTGTAGATCGCTGAACTATTATCCATAGTATTTTTCATTCTTGGTAGGCTACACAGTCACAAGGCCTTCAAATGCAGGCTTACATACTCAACCAAAAAGCGATAGTATTGTGTTAAATAACCATAGCATTCCAAGGAAAAGAAACCCAGCATCTTTCCTTAGAGAACACTATTCTGCCCTTGAAGACATTAAAGAAAGAAAAAAAGAGAGAGGGAGAGAAATTCAAGTCTGGTTTTCAGCCCAACCCAAACACATCTGCCTTCGGTTTCAGCAGAGCGATCTACAGTGCAGATACTGCCCCCCAAAAGACACAATTCAAGTACATGTTATCGCTGCTAGGAACTCACAACATTCACTGTATTCTTCTTTGGGGAATTCTGGATTATCCTTTAGCATGAAGATTTTTCAGAAGCTGCCGGATTGCTCACAGGTCCTCACTGGCTTCCCTCTTTCAAATAAAGTAAGATAGAGCTGTAAAAGAAAGGCAAAACAAAGTAAGAAGGAAAGCAAGGAATAAAAAGAGGAAAATCCATACAGCTGTTTAGCAAATGAAGAATTGATTCCTACATCTCCTTGAAGCAAATGCATTTTTAATGAGCTCCCAGGATGGAGATTCTAGTACACAGTGAGTGTATGTCAAACACTGATCTGGGATAGGAAGAGTCGTTTGCTCTGGACTTCTTGTCACCAACAATTAAAACCCAGTTCAGAGTTGCTGAGGCAGATACATAATTAAAATAGCTCTTGGATACTTCTGTTGCCATAACAAGAGGAAGAAAAAACTACTCAGGGTTGTTTTGATAAGTGTCTGCAAACAAAGCCCACGGTGTGCAAAGAGATCCACACAGGAAGATTTTTGTTCTCAATGAACTCCTCTAAGGGATGCAAACACCCATCTATTTCTGTGGTTATCTGTAATATTGCAACAGAGCAGTACTGAAATCAAAAATACACACACACACTTGCTATTCATCAGTAACAAGTATTTTTCACATCTGAGATTTTTAATATCGTGCGGTTCTTTCATACTTACTTTTTGACAGAATTTCTTTGTGGACCAACTCTTAATTTTTTTGACCTACTGTACAAGGTATCAGACTATCCTCAGTCTTTTTACTGGGTCTGGAAAAACTGCTGTGCTACATTTTTATGTGAACCCCACACAGAATACTTAAAATAGAGTATGTATTTCCACAGGGCCTAAATTGAACATTTTTTCCTTCAGCCAGGTTCCCATGGTCTACTTGTGCTTCCTAAATTCTTAGTTTCACTTTGTGCCACAAACCTTTCCTAACTCCTTGACGTAAGGCTCCTCAAACATCTCACATGTAATTTCAAGATTCATGCACACAAATTTCCATCCTATCAGCGCTATGGTGAAATCCATGTCCCCGAACCGAAAGCATGTGCAGGGCAAAAGTCTACACTTGAGACAGTGCAAGCTCTCTTTACTTTCAGTGGAGGAAACTAGGCAATCTAGCAAATGATTAATTTGACCTATCTTAAGCATCTGCTTTAGGACAGAATGAATCACTCTCTAGAAAGGTCTACTTCTCTCCATCCATAAAGTGAGTCTAGACACTGAGCTCAGACTAGATGGCTACAAACGAATGCAGATGAATCTCACCTTATGTGAAGGCAGGAAACAAGTCAGACAGACAAGAGCAGTTCATGGGTGAAGAGCAGAGGGAAGACAACGCAAAGGTAGAGGAAACTACTCAAAAGTTTACAGCCCTGAGACAGTCTGGTTTAGTTGAACATACAAAGCAACAACTACAAAACCCTCCAAAACCCAAACCAGTATTTGCCCAGCTGATCCAGCTTTGGTGTAAGATGACTACTGGATTTACTGGCTAAGACTAAGCCCTCGCAGAGCAGTGTCCGTGAATGTCTGCCATCTCCTCCAGCTGATTGAGACTCTCCATGGCGTGCTGGCAATGATGATGATGATCAGCTTCAGCGACATGTGTCTTTGTCCTCTCCCTGATGGATTGTAGCATTACGAGATACCTGTTACACAAGCCTTCCCGGCTTAAGAAACTCTGAGCTGGAAGTACAGCTCCTGTGTAACAGAGGCACTGCAACCTCAAGATGCTTCAGATACCCAGGCCCTGGCTAAACTTCCAGGACTTTGGTCAACAGCTTCTCTCCTCTACTAAAATGGGACTCTGCTGCTCATCTGACAGAGAAGCACATAGACAGACGCGATCTCACAAGCTTTTTAACTTTAGAAAGCGGACCAAAAAAGAGAAAAAAACGCCAAACCTATTTTTAAGTCAACCCTCAACATTTTGCTTAACTCAGACCAATTTATTTTCAAGGCATTTATTTTTTCTTTAAATTATGTGTATCTCAAGATTGAAAAAAACCCCCAAGCTCAAAATACTCAAAACATTTTGTTTCTAAGTGTTAACATTTTGTTTCTAAGTGTTAAAATGAAACATTTCAGCATTTTCAAAATTATTTCTGTTTTTTTCCCCGATAATTTGGCAATCCAAAAATCTCCTAAAAGTTCCTTTTCTTAAACTTCATTTCTTGTCATTCAACATTCAGGGGAACCTGAACATGGAGTCCAAAGGACCACGAGAAAATATTTAACATTTCTGCCAAAATTAGATGGCTTCCAATTATTTTTAGTAAGCACAGGGAAGTTTACTCCATGCACACTTTGTCTCCCATACCAAATTTTGCAGCTCCTGCTTGCACGGACTCCTCTGAGCCTCCCTGAAAGTCAGCTGCGTGTAACACCGGGCTGAAACCCACCACACTCAGTGACAGCCCTTCCACTACCTTCAACAGGTGGAATTAGGATTTTGATTCTGTTCAAGCTAAACAAGGCTCCGATTGCCTATACTGGGGCTCCGATCACAGAAACAGGAGCAAGCATTGCTGCTAACTATGCAGATATCTTGCTAGCAGTCTGGAATTTGTCTCGCGGGCCCCTGCCAGCACGTGGACACAGGAACAAGTCACAAGCAGCATCTGTGCAATATAGTGCAGTGATGCTCTGTGGCAGCTATCCTTGTCCATGCATTCTAATTTCATGGGAAAGAACACATGAAGCAAGGTAGCCTACCCCTCAGGGAAAAAAGGGCGAGAGACCTTGTATTTACCATAGGGTGCCTTTGCATCAGGCACACAGCCAGTTATTATGGAGCAGATGATGTGCTGTAAATTCACAAACTAGTTTAATCTGCTACAACCTGCTCACTTGACCTTACCCATAGGCACTTCTTTCTGCAAGGGGCAAGGCACGTCTGCCTGCAAATGTTCCCAGGCATTTTTATGCTGAAGATTTAAAGACAGCATGGCACAAACTTCAGGACGCACAGGGAGATATGCTGCTTCTTGAAGCACAATCCTCGCCTGAAGAGCAGAGCACTCATTCCCTAATTGGGACAATCTTTTTCCTATGCAGATCTGACGGGCTGCGACGACATGCTCTTCTTGGAACATGCAAAAGACTGGTAACTTGGCAGCACCATCAAGGAAGGCTGGTTTGCAGTACAACCAGATTTTAACCAGGCTTTGCAACTGATGTCTCAACACGATCAATGAATTATTATCACACACACAGTTACCGATCACATGTTGGCTATAAATAGGAAGTGTTACTCAAGGAAGCTGTTTTTCATGGTCCCACAGCATTATGGTTATTCAAATATCACAGCCTAGCCCTGCCTTTGAGTGCTAAAAAGGACATTGAGTTGACAGATTAGAAGTGTAATTGAGAGATGAACAGACGTCAAATCAAAGAACATGGAAGTACTTCTTGGGAGTATTTAGATACTAAAATTGGACCCCAGGGCAATCAACAAATAAGAACCACAGTACAAGTGAGCAACTGCAAATTGGCAAAACTGAAAACCAGAAGTCGGTTCTGTGCAATACCCTGTATTTATTCCAAGAAAAGGTCATGCTCTCCATCTTGCTTTGAAGAGCAGGCAGTGAGAGACCACCGTTTTTCCAGTCCTTTCCTGCAGGTTTTTAATTGCCATTCCTTGCTCTCTTGCACCACGTAATTTGGTCTTCCTAATTCACAAATCAGCGTAAGCTAATAAAACTGTTTAAGAGACAGCAGCGTTGTTCCCAAGTTGTTTCGTTGTTCACTATTATCCCACTACTAATCCTTCAACTCAAATAAACGGTAATTCATTTCCTTCTTTATTCTCCCTCTGCATGAAATAGTTTTAGACAGGTTCAATCCTGCCCCACCGCAAATGGGAAAGGCGAGGTTGTATCTTCCTGGAGCGTGTGCTATTTCAATTACCTAACGTGTATATCATCTATCATGTCAGGAAAAAACTTCTAAATTATTTTCGACAGGTTTAGCTGATTTTACACATATAGAAAAGATTCTAATGGAAATGAAAAAAACCCCACAAACCAAACAAGAATTAACTATCTTTTAGATTTCAAGTTAATAAAAGCTTCTCTACACCAGCCATGACAAACTTGACCCATCTGAAAATCTCCTGACATTTTGTCTAGTGTACAAAGGTTGCTCCTGATGGGGCTGAGTCATCCTTACATTAATTGTTCTGCTAGTGTAAAAAAGACTTAAATCACAATTATGCCTATTTTAAGGCTACAGTGAAGGAGTACCACCTTAGCACAAAAGAGGTTTCATTTGCATAAAACAGGCAGGCATCACTCTGATTTCTGTTTAACATCCATCCTCATCTGAAGCTTGATTCTCCACAGCTTTGTCACGTAAACAAACACTTCCCATGGCTGTGCATGTCGTCCACAGTGAAATGCCCAACTTCACAAGGTGTTACACCCACTTTGTCCAGGGTGAATAACTGTATCTAGGTGTAAGGGAACAGTAAATCAAGTTGTCAGCACTTTGCATATCCTGCAGGTCCTAAACCAGAAAAACAGCATGCAGATCATGGGGCTCAGACAAGGAAGCGATCCATCCCGCCCTGCAATTTGTAGTAGGGTGAAGAAGTTACCTTCCCCAGCTCTGTGAACACATCCATGGGCTGCCCCAGCCCTGCGCATCTTTCCCATGTGAATGGCATTTCCAGTGCGAGTACTTACTGGGAAAATGAGGAGCTGCAGGATGGGAACATCTGTCTGCAAACAGCAGACAGACAGGACCAGCACGTGGGTCTGAAAGGGTAAGGCTGGAGCTCACACCCTCCAGCGCAGGAGCCACTACTGAAGATGACCAGTGATTCTGCACAACTAACATTAACTGTTAGTCATCTAGAAATCAGTGTCCCAAGATTTAATCTAAAAAAACATTATTCATCATAATTTCAGCCACAGCAGGTATTTTTCCTGACTTAAGGCTCACGTAAACCACCCCTCGTTTTAGCATCAACCTATGCAAGCAGACTGGGAATGGGATTTTTCAGCCCTACTTACTGGATATCCATCTTTCCAAACCTGTTACCTAGAAACCATGGAAGCAACTCTGATCCCAGAGCAGTCCCCGCTGCTCTTGTTATCCATTCCCTAACCCCAACACTTTCGAACAAGCGATCAGAAAATAGATGAAGGTTCATCACCACAGGGGCAGTTGTAAATATGAAAACACACACACCAGCTCAAACTCACACTCTCTGTTTACACGATGCCTAATAACAATACAAACACAAATCTGACTAGGACCTCCGAGACATCACCTTTACACAAATAACAGCTATCACAACCATACTTGTATTTGTACTTTGGTAATACCCAGTTTTTGCAACAAGACTTGAGGTTAAACTGTGCTTAGCCCTGTGCTTCACTTACTGTGCTTAGTTTCTAAGCTCTATGAGATTTTCCCCACGAAGACAGTGCAGCGTAAGGTATTAAAAGAGCAAGTAAAGAGGTGGGTAGTGGGTGCAACACACAATGCCACCAGGTGAAAAGAAAACTAACAGGAGCATGTCTAGGCTGTTTTGTCTAAGAAGCAACAGTACAGAACTGGAAGAAGAAAAATACCTCACAAATACCTCCTATCAGATGTCAGCTATGTATTTTTTAATAAAAATCCATCACCCCATTAACATCCGCACCCCCTATTTGCCACTTTCTGATGGCTATCAAAGCAGGAATAGCGAGAGGGAGGAGGGGGGATTTCAACACTGATTTACATTTCTCTTTGCGTGCCAACTTTCTTCATTCTCACACAGAGGTTGTAAGTAAAAACAACTCTATTGCCTGCATGTTTGTAACAGTCATTCCTACAGGTCTTCTGAGCAGAAGACATTGGAAAAAGAATGCAAATGGTCCATAATAATTCAGGCTTAGAGCCAGTAATGTTGAACAGATATAAGCAATAAAAATAACCACTCTGGATGCTTCTATTACATGACATAAATATTTCTCTTTTTCTTTTGTGGAAGCTATTATGCAAAAAATGCAGCTCAGCCCTGAGCTGAGACAATGAGCCTCCTGCGTATTTGAAGAACTGCAGCACCCTTGTAACTTGTTACAGATGAGAACGGGCTCAGGGGCTAGGCCTTTATTAAATGTACAGACATCTCACAGATGATGGTCACAGCTCTCCTGCAAACAGACGGTGTTGAAGGAGGAATCCAAATGCTGTGAGGCCCGAAGCGTAGCAGCACCAAAACCAACGGCCAAGGTTCTGTTTATTTGCAGTATTTTAACAAGCCAAAGATAAACCACCTGAAGAAGACAGCTCTGCGGGTTGTAGCATTAACAAATACCAGCAGAAAGGCTTGACCTTTGGCCGCAGCAGTAATCCCAGTGGATGCCGTACTGATTCCCTGGTGCCAGTAAGATTTGAGCTGGGACCATGGCCTTTGCCTCACTGGGTTCAGCCGCAGGCTCCCGCAGCTCTTCGTCTGCCTACTTACACAAAGCTTTCAGGGAGCAGTTTCCCCATAGCCTCTACCCATGCAGCAGGTTGGGTTGAGGAGGACCCAAGTAACACGAGCCGCCAGGCTGGGACACACACAGCGGCTGCAGGCACAAACAATGCCACCACGTGAGCCTTGCTTCCTTAGGAAACCAGCCCAGAACCCACCCTTAACCTTCTCCCCGTTTCCAGCGCGGCCACCTCTTCAGCGCTGCTGATGCAACGTGAAACACAGTGCTGGAAAACAAAGGCACTATTGACTAACTTTTTTGCAGGATTAAGATGACTATGCTAGCTTACAACAGAGATTTCAGTGATTTCGACACTGAGCGCTAAGTAACAGGAACACGGCTTGGCAATAAATCCAGAGATTACCTGTTGAAACATTAATGGCATACACCTTTTGATGTGGGCTGCTTTATGTGGTGCAAAAGCCAGCACTGTAATTATGCATTTCCTTTCTATGAATCTAGTATTTAGAAGTAAAGTATTCTTGGGGGGGAGGGGGAGGGCAGTGCACATGCGTATGTGCATGTGCGTGCATGTGTGTGTGTGTGTTACAGGAAATACTCTACAGCTGAGCCTGCAATTTACCAGCGTAGCTGCACGTAGTAAATCTGCAACAGGGGACCTCAGCCGTTTCATTCATCGTGCACCAAGCAGAGGGCTAAAACAATTGCCACACTTAAGACAAATGCCAGCGTGAGTCATACCAGCCGGAGTGCAAACATGTTTGACTCGAGTGAGTCAGAATATCACATCCTGAATTCACAAACCTTCCTATAAATAATAATTTCCAAAATTGTTGCATTTCTTCAATACAATGCAATTTTAAGTGTGATGCTGAATCTATAAAGGCTTTCCTGACTACGAAGAAAATGTTTTTCTCCTCTTCCCTTTTGTTCTTGATTACATGTACCTACCTATAGTAGTAGGCTGTCTACAGTGACTGAAGCGGTAATTGCGTCGATTCATACTTAGCAAAACCCAAACATGGCTCAAAATGTGTGACGAATGAGAGATACCCAAAAAAAGAGAAAAGAAAGGAGAGAACTAAACTCAAGCCATAGAACCTTTTGCTTCCTGTATATGCTTTCTGCATCAGCCCTTCTTTGATGCTCTAATTCTGACATGCTTTAGCACGTTCAGCATTCAGAGAAAAGGAACGTCACACTGACATGGGACACAGACCAGCTGAGAAAAGGGTGAGAAATGCTGTAGAGGTGGCAAGAGAGGCCATGGCAGCATGCTGCACGCAGACAGGGAGGGACTGGGCCTGCCACCATGCTCAACAGCATATGTACACACAGCAAAAGCACGGTCCCCGCTTCAAGGAGTGCTCAGCCTCAATACAGTATACAGCCATCATTCTTCCCCGAGAATAAGAACATACCTGGTAACAAAATTAATGGTCTGTAATAATTGCTAATGATTATCCATGACTGCCTTTAATTCAGGAAAGCATCTGAATCAGAAGTCATGTAAGAGCCTTTTGAAATAGGGCTGAACTGAAGAATATGACCAAATTTGTTCAAGAGAGTGCTGATAAAGACGTGTAATGTCTCTGCGAGCAGGGGAAAAAAGCTTCCGATTTTGTGTAAGGTTGGGGGGAGTGTTTCTAACTTGATTTTCAGTTAGGAATTTATTTTCATCTTACACGAAAGGGAATTCATACCCATACAAATCTCCTTACATCAAATCAAGACAGTCTTGCTTTCTCCTAATTGTTTTGTGGAATAACCACTCAGAAGTTCATTTCTGTTACCTTTCTCAGGAAAAATAAAAGACCTTCTAGAAAAATTTTATTGCTAAAACAATGAAATTCTCCTGGGAACGACTTCTTTATGGAAATGAAGTGACAGCTTCTTTTATCTAGCCAAGCAGCAAGTCTGCATTTATAAAAGGCATTCTGTGCACGAAGTACAGTGAGTGGGAGGACATGAAAATGCTATTTTTAATCCAGATTTCGGCGTTCCTCCCATACAGATCTCCTGGAATAATAACAGCAACAACAATAACGATAATTAATAATGCCAAAAAAGGAGTAGCATCTTAAAGGTGAGTGGCATGCAAGAAAGGAAATTGTAGTTAGGATTGTAAGATTTAGGGACAAATGTAAGGTTCTTTCAAATAAACTGGCATTGCACCATAAATTTCACAGGATTTGAGATTTGCCCCGTAAATTTTATACTGTAGTTTTTTAAAAAAGGCAGTAAATTATCATTATGTGCAACATATGCTGCATCTCTATCATTTGTTTTCTTGCAGCAATTGATATTTTCAGAAACACCACTAAACAGGAACTTAACTGAGGAGTTGACGCTGTCACTATGTTTGGGTAAGTGACCATGACAGCTTTTAGACCTGGGGAAGAAAGCAAACCTTGAGAAAATCCAGGGCCAAGCGATGTTTTCAAGTGCAATGAGAACAAGGGTAGGATGCAGACTTTGGCCCAAAGCTTAAAAAAAGACACTGGATAGATCCTTCTCTGCTTCGCTGACCTTTGGACCTGTTTCTCAGGATACTTGTCACAGAGCAAAGACAGTGAATTAATGCATACACAGAAAGCGTGGGCCAAATCCTTCCTCCCTACCAGGAATGCACCAGCTCCAGTGAGCCTGGTGTGTAATTATCCAAGGGCAGAAGTTAGCCCTGATTATCGAAAGATTGTTATTCAGTTGTGCTATCATCTACCAGTGGTAATTAGGACAAGTCTTTGCATTTCACACCTAATAAAAATTAACGAGAATGAGCAGGCAGTAACAAAACGCATGGGAGGCACACGCACACCGAGGTGCAACGTGAAACCTGCTGGTGCGATCGCACTTGGAGTAACCCCACCACTGGAAAGCCCCCATTTCACGCGAAATTAGAGCAAGCTGGAGAAATCACACACGCTGTCTCTCCCTCTCTTACACTCCGCAGCTCTAACACAGAAACACGTCGGAGTCTGGCACTGACTCACGTTTCAAACTCCGGAGCACCCACCAACACGCGCGCCCGCACACGCACCCCCCCTTGCACACACATACCCTGCACACTCCCTTCCTGGTGCTGCTGCCACGGGGTACCGGCCCTGTCCAAGTGATTTCCCTCCAGGTTTTTAGTCCACTTTGTTGGCAATGCAAACTCCTCATCAGCAGTAGTGCAAAACATGCAGGGACCAGCACCCTGGGCGTGCTACCCCCCTAGAGAAAAATCAGCCACGTAACTACTCAGGTATGATCTGTTTCCGAAAGCTATAATTTGAGGACCATTCAGGGCACGCTTGGAGGCACTTCCACTCTCTCACCCTCCTACAAGATGAATTTTCATGCCATTAATCTTTATTTGCCTTTTATACAGTAAAATTTAAGTCTATTAAAATATAGAGTTCCAATTTGGTATTTTGATCACCTCCATCTGCTTCATGGGAAACATTCGGTGGTAACAGAGAAAAAAAAAAATACGTAGGACTGAAATAAGTTAGCCCCGTTTTCCTTTTTTGTCCATTGCTTGCTGCCAAACATGCTTGCTGCTGGTCACTTCCCTAGCTTGCTGCCAGCGAATGCTCAGCTGGGGACGTCACCAATGTTTAACCCTCAATAAAATTAAATCACAATAATACTTAGCACTCATTTAGGGTTTTACATATTACAAACACTGTAAAAAAAATTTAACTGCACACTCCATAACACTTCTGCAAGGTAAGTTGAGTATTATTATTCATACCTTACGCAAAGGGCAATTTCACTGGAGAAGGATAATTGACCTGCCCAAAGCTATGCAACACAGGTGCTCCTGTTTCCTGGTTCTGTCCTTATTCCAACTGACCAGTTTCAGCCTTTCCTGAAATTTAGAGTCCTGCCTTCATTTCTGCCTCTTTCTGCTGCTGAAGGAAAGGAGGGAGCAGGTCTCTGTACCCAGGGGTACAGGTTGCACGTGGGTGGTGCGAGAGTGGTCCCTGCTTGCATCGGCTTGCAGTGGGACCAGAATCGACTGGAGCCCCGGGCATTCCCGTTTCTACCTCCCTGCAGCAAGCGGGGATTAGCTGCAGGGAAGAGTTTGGTCTGCAGAAACATTATGAGCTTTTTTCACGAAAGACAACCAAGTTTTAGTCTCTGCGGACGCCTTCTAGTACTGCAGGGAGGACAGCAGAGGACTCAGCAGCGTACGTATACCACACACATCTCCTCATGCTCCCCCCTCCCTTTCCCTCAACTGGAAAAAAGAGTAAGACTGAACAAATAAAGGTTTTATCCAGGATAAATAGCAGCAGGGCAGAACAGTGCCCACTGTCTGCTCTTGCAGGCTGCAGCCACCCCTGCCAACCGTCGCATGGCAGAAAAGGCCACGCTGGGCTTGCCTGCAGCCACCGCTGCTGCTGGTGCATCAGATGGATCTGAATTTTTTAACCACCTCTTTGAGGTGAAAACCCTCATGTCCACACTCTGGACAACAGAGTAATGTAGTCTGAGATCCTGTTACAACACCAGCTGTTCATCCTGCACCGCTGCCAATAGCCACAGTGTAGGTGGGACCCATCAGAAATCACAGTTTTTCTACCTGTAAAAGATCTGTACCCTTATGTGCAGTGACATGATTAAAGCAGAAACTTTACCTGCTAGCAGTGTGGATGTAATTACTCCAGTTAAAAAAAAAAAGGGCTTTTACTGGCAAAGCTCATCCCAGTTCAGAAACCAAATAAGCCCTACTTTTGATCAAAGCAGTTAGACTGGAAAAGCACTTGAACGTATTGATCAGCTCCTGAACTAAGACAAGGCTTAAGTAGAGGGGTTTATCTCACCTAACCTCTCACTTTTAACCACGTTTGGCTGGGTCAGGGCCAACTTAGCGTAACCAGATCCTCAGCCCTAGCTGCCGGTTTTGATTGCCCTGAAGAGCTAGCTCAAGCCAAAGCCTCTTTAGCTACCCCACCTAAGAGCGCCGTCACCCCTGCAGATCAGCAGATGAGCTCCACAGTTTAAGTGGATTAGCTGTGCTGAACATCTCTGCTACATCCACTTCTCATGTCAGCAGCACTCGAGCTTCAGTCGGCAATGATCTTATATTCAGCTGCTCTGGGAGGTTTTGCTGCACAGGACAGAGCTGCAGAGGACCTGAGCCATCCCCAGGCCCTGGAAGAAAAACAGGCTTGCAGCTCGGGCTCAGTGGCCATCCCAAGGGGCTCAGTGAGCCAGAAGCATCCGTGAAAACTGTCCCCTCCCGCACCCTCTCTGGTACCAGGGTTTGGGGTTGGCTTTCCACTACAGCGTGCGACTAGGATGAAAAATATCAGCCTGACACACCACACACCGCTTCGTCATGACTTCTTATGCAAAATCCTCAGCAGCAGCACACAGCAGAGCGGCGCTTAGACCGACACAGTAACAGGACGCCCTCCTGATCCCACCTACCCTAGCCACCTATCTTAGCCTGGGAGGAACCGCCTCTGCTGTGTCTTAGCAGATATAAAACTTGGTTCCAGCAAACTTTTCTCAGAAAGCAATGAATCGCAATTTCCCAGGTACACCCTATCTTTATCTCAGCCGCTCCTCCCAAAGGCAGCAGGCAGAAGTGCCACATAATGTCACGTAATCAGTGTGAAGTTGTAACAGTGTGGAAGAATGTGGCAATTCATGGAAAATGTCATCGACCAAAAGGCAATTAGCAGCAAGTCGAAATGCAGAAGCAGAAGGGAGTGGTTTCCTAACAAAACAAGCCTTATTAAAAAAAAAAACACAAAAAAAAAAAACCACCCTAAAACTTGCTTTCCTCAAAAAAGCAGCATTCTCAGGAGACTGAAAGCACATGAAAAAACCCACCTCTGTGAAGCTTTCTGTAAAGATTATTCTTTACAGACAGATTTGGCAGCCCTTTCTGCTCTGTCTCTTAATGCTATTGAGTATAACTATGTTAAGTCAATAAGCAAAGCCACTCAAAGGGGTTTTTTTGAGGTTTTCTAGGCCAAGAGAGGAAGCAGTGTGATAGGAAAGTTTTCAGAAGTGGGAGCTGTGCCTGCCTTGCTTCTAATCGTAGTGAAACTGTCAACCTCTGCGTTGTGTTTCAAGACTTTACACTTCAAAATCATTCCCTCTGTGCTTTGAATTGCTATACTTTTAAGCTAACTACTTCTAAAAGTGCTGTTTGAAAAATGACATCTTCAACCACATTTAATGTTGAGAATAAATCTAAATTTGCAAAGTCTCATTGGGTCCCTGCAAAACTGCAGATTTTTTTAATCGTACTTGACAGCCAATCTCTTGGAAATGATTTGTGCAGAAATTTAGTTTAAATTACTTCACATCAAGCCGTTTAAGAGAAAATGTGTTTTTTGTTATAAGCTAAAAATAATGATGTTCTTTTTACCTTAGATAATAAAAAACAACATTCAAGCAGCAAACAACACTGAAACCAATTAGTAATCTTACAACCTAAAATCCTACCTACGTGCAGGCATGTATTAATCGTATTTCAGAATGAGCTCCAGTCGCACGTGGCTAAAAAAACTGAACTAGGCTGACTTGCTTTCTCCCTTGTAAACTGCCAAAAGAGAAAGCAGATCCACGTACTAAGGTGAGAATTACAGGCACTCACTGCCCTTGGAAAGATGTTCTCTGCCTCTAAGCTCGGCAATCACCCCATCAATGCCATAATGGTAAATTCACAGATAAGCCAATGTGCTAAATTTCTCTTCAGTGCCTAGACCCGATCAAGTGAGGAGACAGATACCTGCCAAACTGCAGGGAGCTGAGGGAGCCCAGCGCTTTCCACGTGCCCCTGCATACATGTGAATTTCAGGGTAATTAGGAGGCCACGCTCCTTTCATCCTGTCATGAAACAAAGAATATTTACATTGCTTTGGCTTTAATGATTTTAAAATGGGGCAGATCATTTCAGGAGAGTAAAGACAGTTAGGTGCAGCAACGTTTGGGTATATTTACACTTTGTTGCTCAATGTGGTAAAACTAATTCAGGGTAAACGTTTACTGCTAAATATTTGGGGCGATGGAGAACAGGCATGTAAGCAGCTCAGAGCCTGCAGGCTCAGAGTCAGCTCAGCCAGGAGCTATCTTCTAGCTAGTGCAACAGTGCCCAGCACAAGGAGGCCCCAAGACTGACTCCAGTTCCCGAGTAATACTTTCACCAAGCAGAAAATTATACTGTACCTTGTGGGGCTGAACAACTTTGAAGTATTATCTCGAGGTCTGCCAAAGTTCGAGGTGTTCCAGATGCCAGGTTTCAATTTAAGCTAATCTATTTTTCATATCCTTCTCCCAGACTCTCATCTCTCTGGTTTAAAGGAGGACAGCACAGTACTTAACCCCGGGAAAAAAGCTCCTACCATTGCTCCCAAATGACTCCCCCTCATAGCATTTGGAGATGGCATTAATCACCTTGCAAGGAAGTCCCACCCCACCCTTCACCCACCACACGATGGAGGCTTGGCTGGGCCAAGCTGAGGTGCTACAAACAAGCTCCCACTTTGGCATTGGTTATTTCTGCACTTGGGAAGCAGGGATATGTGGCCTTTCCTCTGCACTCCTCTCATCACCATTTCTCCACGCATGGATATGATGCCTCCCCATCTCTTCCCAGTCCAACAAAAAAAAGCCTTAACCAGACAGGAGCGACGCTGGCAAAGTGCCTCCTACTCCACACTCCAGCACCAGCTGGGGCAAGAAGTGAGGAAACGCAGCCATGTCACATGGGAAACAGCTGAGCTATCGCAAACAACAGCCAGCAACCCTTTTGACTAACCAGTAAGTGCCCAACCCAATTCTAGTTTCCAAATGGAAAGGCCACCCTCTGCTCCCCCTGCAGACTCCCGCAGAGCTGGATCACCTTCTCAAATATCCTTTGTCCGCCACAGCAGTCCAGCAAACATTACCATCTAATCGTTCCCATGGTACACAAATCCCTTCCTGGCTTGGCGCAAGGTGAGTACAAAATTTTTGCTAATCTTGCATTTATTTTAATTTTTTTCCCCCCTTTCCACGTCATGTGAATCATCCCTGTTTCCCAGCAACAAAGAGTTAATGGAAGACAGAACCACCCTAGCATGTGCTTCACGCAAGGGTAAGTGGACTGGCCAGCTACCAAAGCAGATTGTTAAAGACTGCACCGAGCTCCTGATTTTTTTCCCTCCACTGCAATAAATGTAAGAATTGAATGTGGACATAAATGTAAACCTAGACCACATCTGCTGATAAAGCAAAGTCTTTGTACTTGCACGACTGCCATTAACTGTACACAAAATACTTAAATTTCATGAATTCTCGTACATTCAAAAGCTGACCTGCAGTCTGCCCGAGGCAGCCAATGTGAACTGCACGCTCAGCAGAATTGCACATTAAAGACAGAGGGGAAACAGATTATACTACACTACAAAATCAGACTGCAAGGAAAGTGAATCATTTGTGCAACTGTTAAATCTCAGAGTATTTTGGGCACACTTCACCACACCAGATTAGAACACATCTATTGTGGTTCTCATGTGAAAGGCAGCGCTAGTAACAGGTTTGTGTTACTTGCCCTTTTCATCACAGGCACGAGCAAAACCAGTGCCTTCAGGACTCTCTCACACTCCACTATTAAACTTTTCTTTTGAATTTATTGAGGCTACTCTGCTATTTGAAGATTTTTACATTCCTGCAATTGCATTAATAGCTTGGAGGAGAGTGTAGGTGTGTATGCACATCATTTCCTCCCAAAATCTCTTGGGAAACTTCAGCTGTAGATCTTGGCCATCAGCATTCACGCTTCTTCTCAGAAGATAACTGAATTCTGATGTAGTATTCTAATTTTAACTTATTTCTTAGCAAGATACTCCCGCCTTATGTGCATACATGTCAGACATGCATTGTGTTTTAGCAGAGTTCCCTTGGTTAATTATTACCAAATCGTTTGAAGGTTTCTCCATCACAAATCAATTAGGACCTACCTAACAGGACTCCATCTCTAGACAGTTTCATTTTGAATGGCATAAATGGCCTTGGGCCAGCTTATTTCCATGCTGGTTCATGCTCTGCTCTGCTGTGATCTCTCCTGAGGAGGACAACTCAGGGACCCACTTGTCCCAAACCTATTTGCTCCTGTTTTAGATTCCTTCCTATCTAAAGTCTACCATAACTGACCTAAAGGCATGAAATCCACCCTGGGATGTGACTAACAACCCTTTCTACAGTCTGTATTATCATTATTATTTACGTGACCATTATTAACATTATTAACAGCAGCAAAATATTTTAATTTACACTGCTAGCAAATTCAATTTTCACATCTATAATCAACAGAATTATGCATACAAATAGACATTTACTCTCACATGCTGGGCTTGGAGACACAAAAAGAGGAAGTGTATTTCATAGTTGGCCCCATGGCATCTATACCTAATACTGCAACCTCAAGTTAAGCAGAAGTCTGTAGTAACCCAGTCTATTTTCAGTTACCCAGTACTTTCCTAGATCATGACTAGTTTAATTTTAAAAAAAAAAAAAAAAAAAAAAGAAAACCACTTATGACAAAATTCATATCCAGATTTCAAAGACCTAACTGTGTTGCAAGATGCACTGTAGATCATGCTCAGAGTACTTCATGCATAAGTATCAATCAAGAATTTTGGGTGCTTCCACTCAGGGGTGCTTAAATTTGTGGTTCACGTGGAGGGCCATCTCCAACAGCAAAAAAACAAAGGCTCTCTGCAACAAAAATGCAAAAATTAAAGATCTTTGGGTTGAGAAGTGCAGTGATTTTGCACAGGAATTGCACACACCCCATCTACTGGCTTTTCAGAAGACTGAGAATTTTAACAGCAGCAAGGTGAGTTTACCTCTCACTGAAGTTATTTACTGAGGAATGCCTGTGAGCTTAGTGCTTGATGAAGATACAGGAGACAACCACCTATCCCAGGTGAGCCACAAAGCAAGCCAGAACTCACAAACCTGTTCAGAGCTTACAATGGTAAAAACACAAGTCATAAGCTAAAAAAAAGTCAGTCAAATCATCACAGCATCTTGTACGTTACAACAGTAATGTAACAGAGGAGTCAGAGGAAAAAATACCCCAGCTGAGAAAGGCCTTTGTTGTGCTGCATGCCTGCTGTGGGGCCTGCCTCGCTGCCCTTAGAGCAGACGTAGGGGTAATGTCCAGCAGAACAGATAAAGGCAGCAGACATGCACCCACAGCACAGGCTTCGGTCAGTGTTGCTGTTGTGCCACCACCGCAGCACTCGGGGAGCAGAGCCACTGTAATTTTTAATTCAAGAAGGTTGCACGCCACTTCATTAGAAGAATTCACAACAGACTTCAGTCACCAAGCCAAAAAAGGGAACCTGAGTTACGCTGTGGCAATCAGGATGTTTGATCATGGCACATCAAAGAATCTGCTCAGCTCTTCTGAAAGCTACCCAAAGCCAGTGCAATCTCCCGCTCCTCTAGTCGTCTGCAACGCTTTACTAGCAGATGGCGAAAGTACTGAGATTAAATCCAGTGCTAACAGCAGCTGGGAACACCGATAGTTTTGCCATTGGTTGCCAAATTGTGACACTTTTTTTCCTGACAAATTAGTAAAGTTAATATACCCACATTGCAATGCCAAGGGTATCAGCCAGAGTTTGCCTGTTCATTTCTAACTCCATAGTTGCAAGCAGGGGCTCAGAGAACTGGCAAGCAACAACTGCAATGTGGATCTGTAGTCTGAGGAGACTAAATACTTTTAAATCTGTCAATACATTCTTTATCTTCATGTGAAACTTTCATAGGCACTAGGCTACTACTGACAGTTGTACTGAAATACATGGTGGTGCATGATGTGGATTAGGGGGAGCCTCAACACCTCTTCACTTGTGACCTGCCCTGGATTTCAAATGAGTTTCTTCAGGAAGCACTTGGTATTCATCCGCCAGTGCTTTGTCACACAGACGCATAATAGATACGATTTCTAGCAAAAGCTGAAATCACAGAAGTTTTATTTGCATATAGGGTCAGAGCTGTTTTGAAAACAGACTTTTCAGTTATCTATGATGCTTGGAGGAACTCACTGTTGCAGAAAGAAAATTTTTTTCCTTCATTTGCTACTGTCCTTCATCATGGACCAAAGGCTGCTCTCGCATCCAGTGCAACTTCAGCCGAGTGCCCTGGGGTGAAACTGAGAGTGATGTAATGCATCAAATACCCAATTTTGAAATAACAGATCAAATTTCTTTTTAAAATACTGTCTTTACTCAAAGTGTTTAAAACCAACTGTTTGATAAGAGGCTACTGTTGCTGTTGACCCCTTGTTTCCATTTTCTGTGCCAAAGTTGTGAAGGTATAGTACGGTGTTAAGCTGTACAGCAGCCAAGGAGAGCACAGTGATGTGAAACTGGTATTTGTGTTCTGTCAGTACTAGCAAAGGTGTGTCTGCACAAAGCTGTGATAACTGTCAGCACCTCAAAGCAATTTAGATCTCCGCTTGTCTGTGTGCCAGGCAATCTTAAGAGCTGCAGATCTCTCGCTTCTATGCACTAATATCTCAATAACTTCAGCTATATAAGCTCCCCAAATTAAAATAGCATATTCATCAATTTCTAGGAATACACCACAGTTTGGATGACACATTATTCCAGTGCTCAGTTTCTTCTGGACGCAAAGGCATCCTAGAGGTCTTAAAACTCAGACCTTCTTCAGCTCCAACTGGAGCTGAACCAAGTGTCCAGTGCTGGCACCAGACCCACTGTAGTGCCAGAGCATTTCAGAAACTAATCCAATAGCTGGGGAGGTGTTTTTAGGAACCCTTTGCAGAAGGCACCTCTGCCAAGAAGGTTCAATGAGGTTTCTGCTGGTGACTTGAGAAGACATATCGAATGTCAACTGGTATGTTTATCTTCTTTAAAGACTGAACTTCCTTTCAAACAATATCTAATAGGGCAGATTACTGGTTTAATACTAATGGAAACTGATCAAAAGACACTAGATTATTTGGCTGGCTTACCTTACAACCTTTTCCTGCTTTAGTTTCCACGCAAAATATATCAAGAGTATTCCTATCAATGGAGAGCCTATAAACTAAGCATTTAAGGAGATGGGGAAAACTACGTTTAAAACTGGGTTGTGGATAAAAATGCCAGAAACCCCCCAGACCAACTTAAGGACCAGCTCCACAGATTTTCACAAGAGCTACTTTGGAAAATAAAACTTAGGGACCCATGCTATATAAGGACATTTGAAAATGCTATCCCTTATCTACAAAATGCAGTTTCTTCTCAGTTGCCATCACAGTTCATTTGGCTAGTGACAAAAGTGGCTGGCAAACTAGCGTAAAAAAGGAACAAGTAAACGCTGGCATTTTAAGCACTGTCTCTAAGCAAAGATAAACAGCAACGGTCAGACGACAACCTGCCAGCTCTCTCCCCGTGCCTGTTTGAAGGGCCAATGGCTGGGAACCACCTGGATCAAGGGTTTCAATGCATTTAAATGCAGAAACGCTTTCATGATTTCAAGGCAGAACAAATATTTCTTTTTGTCTGCACACTTTTTAGAAAACATGAACAGTAACTACAGAGCAGAACATAGATGCCAATTACAAAGCCAACAACAATTACTGCTATGTCTAAGAATCAACCAAAAAAACACATACCAGTGTATTCCAAAGGCATTCGCTCACAAAGCAAACTCTCTCCACGCAAGCCCAAGCACAGAAACTCGATAGTATCTCATGATTTATGTTCTCTCAGCAGGTTGTACTGGGTCCTCCAGATTCCGGGCTTGCCTTTGAAAGCAATTAAGTTTCTAGCACTTCTGGGAGCGACAAAAGCTCTCACTATGAAAACCTGCATGCCGCACTCTCTCTGAGTCTGCAGCCTGGCAGACTGAAACAACGGCAACCAGGGAGGTGTGAACTTCCCCCACTTAACTCATTTGGGAGTGTGAGGATGTGAAGGGCCATCTCTAAACTTTGAAGCTATTTCCAAATTACATCTTTGTCCAGCGCCCAAACAGCCAGCTGTCGCTGCAACTTGGAGAACATTCGCAAAGCCCCCTCTCAGCCTGGAAAGAAAAATCCCTTTTCTCACCAGCCCACACGCAGGAAACTCTGCAAGTTCAGCTAGTGTGAACTATTCTAATTACTCAGCAAGACCGAGTACCCTTACTTACATTAGAGCATGTCCAGAAACCACGACAAAACCTAGGTCCTGCTGTGCTATGCACTGTACAAACACACATTAGGAGATGGCACCTGCTCCACAGAGTTTACAATTTGCACAGAGTAAATATATACTTAAGAGAAGGCAAGGGCAAGAAGCACATGTACAGAAGTGAGCAACAGGCATTTCACACAACTCGTATGTGAATGCTGCTTCTGTATTATTATAGTACAGGAATGCTGTCTGGTCAAAAAATAGATCTGTGATATACCGTTGGCTGAATAAAACAAACAGAATAGAAGCAAAGTCAAACTACTAAACACCCCAGCCCCAGCAACCAAAGCCCCAACGCTGTTCAAACATCAGACTGCCTGGACAAGGCACAACATCTTTATCTCCTCAAGAAAAAACAAAAAAAGCCAAAGCCACTTCCCATCGCTGTGCTCATTCTAGCTATACTACAGACAGAAATGATCTCATGAAGCCAGAGAAGAGCAGTGAGACAGGCTGACAAACAAGGCAGCTGAGTGCACGGAAGGGCGTACGCCGGTGATATGCCGACGGGCTCTGCAGGAGCTGCCCAGCCACCGGATCTTAGCCCCGAGTAAAAACAGAAGGGCAACTCCTTCCAGGCAGGGTGGTGAGCCACCTCTCGTTCACCGCAAGGCACCCTGGCCTAAGAGCGCACACAAGGGCAGTTACTAAGGGGCTGCTCTTACACGGAGAGTTCACACGTCGTTTACTCTGTGGCAAACAAACCTTCTAAGACCAACAGTTTCCCACATGTCAACTTATTTCTGCGCCTTAGACTCTGCATGTTTGGTTTTCGGAGTTGCTGAATCCTCGTAACTCCAAATGAAATCAGCTGGAGCGATGCATACTCAGCACCCTCACCAACAGGTGTTCCAATAATTTTATTTTTTACTCATCAGTGTACCTGTTTCCTCTGTTATACAGTAAGACACCCAACTCCTTGAACACTGTGCAAGTAAGAGACAGATAATTTCAAGTAGTGTCATTTTCAAAATGATTTAAGCCTAGTTATGAGAGTTAACCCGGCTCTATTTCCTTGTTGACAACATCTGTGGTTTCATAGCCGTATTTTTTTGTATCTCGCTCACCTGTTGCTATGCAAGGACTTACAAATACAGTGAAATGATTTATCAGGGAGACCTGCAAAAAATGACCAGACATAAATCTATCAGATTTAGAAGATGGTAAGTTAGAAAAAACATTTCCCCTCTTATCTCCTTCAGTTAAAGTTGCAGTCATTTTTAACAACCAGAGCTAAGCACTTTTGAAGACAGAAATGTACTTAAAGAAGTGTACTGGCAGAAGTGTAAGATGCTTTAATGTCCCTTAAGCCCTCTTTAAAGTGCTTAACATCTTTGGACAGAAAGTACTGAGTAACTGCGAACTTGGTCACAAACAGTTCACTACACATACAAACATATACAGACACGTCAAAAATGTTAAGAACTGAAAGACAAGGAAATACCAGAAACATGGCCAATTGTGTAACATTTCATCTTCTTTCTTAAATTTATGATCGCACAGGGTTTTTTCCACAGGAAATGGTGCCATTCATGGTATAGTATGGTGTTACTGAATAAGCAATACTCAGTAGTTTGCTTCATTCTCACTATTAAAAATGGTCCTAAAACCAATGCTTTAAAGACAGAACCTTATAGGTTATTTTCTGACTGTCACCATATTACCTAACTGCCTGATATACTAAAATTAGCGCATGTTCACAACACCCCTGTGAGAAGGTTTTTTTCCCCATTGCACAGACAGAACTGAGACTCAGAGAGACTGAGGTTGTGGACAAAGGTCCCTTCCAAACCCAGCTACGCCGCTTGATGAGGTTTTCCTCCCACACACGTGCTCGGCACCAGCTGCCCCTCTTCCTGTGATGACTGTCTCCCTTCAGAAGCGCTAGCAGTCTGGTATTAAAGCGTTTTTTAATCCATTATGGTGAAAATAAACTGGAGCAGCTACAAACTACTCTTTACGCTCTTCTATGCTAAGCCAGTTTTGCCTCCAACCAGCTGGGGAGCACTCACTCCACCCCAGAGCAGACTATAAAGGGTCATTTCCAAGGGGAGGTGCAGTGAGCACGTGGAAGCTTGTGCTGACACAGGCAGACCCCAAAAAGGACCTCTGCACATAGCTACAGGTCAAAATCATTACCAGGACTGAAACTTTTAAATGCAAACAAACAGACCTCTTCCACTGGAGGCACTGAGATAACTGCAAGCGGGAACATAGGATTGGACCTCACATGAACCAAAACTGCACAGTTAAGACACGCAGTTTGCATTCACAGATTCGTGCTGACAGCACAGGGACAGCAAGACCAAGGGGTACGAACAGGTGGGAAGAGATGCTTTCACACGAGGTACTACTGCCAGCAAAACACTTGTTGGAGATGGCTTCACCACCACTGAGCTGCTTGAACAAACTGCACGAATGCTTCTCATCCACTTCAGTGTGAAGTTAGACACTTCAAACAGACTTAACAGCAGTTTAAGCTAAACTGTGTGGTTTAACACCACAGTTTTTGCACTGATGCAGAGGGACAGCACTTGCGTAATTCAGTCTGCTGTCTCAGTAGGGCTACGAGGCTGTATCAAGCACTTGGACTACAAGAAACAACCAGAGGTTGAATGGTCTTCTATCTTCACATCAGACAGGACAAGCAGCATCCAACTGCAGCCTCAGGAATCACAAACTCCATCCCAATGTACAGAACAGAGATTTCCCTCTGACCTTCTCTTCTGTGGCTTCAGTCCTGCTGCTTCCCTCCTCAGACTTTTTACCACAGTTTCCTCCTGGGTCCTCATCTTAATTCCGATCCCATCACACAACCCACCCCGACAGTCACACCAGCTCCAAAATGCTGTCCCCACACTTGGTGCCTGCAGCCATAACCGTCCACGCATCTCCTTGTTCAGACAGTCCCATGTTCACCAACACTTCTCCTGAACACATCTCCCTGAACACAGCTTGTGTTCTCTCTCCATCCCTTCCTTCTGCTCCACCCTGTCTGGGCAACCAACAGCTTTGCTGAAAACATAGGAGGACAATCTCCTTCCTCTTGCTTCCTATGCCTAGGACCACAGCACTCCTCGGGGGACAGATGTAGCAACATCAAAGCAAGTCCTTCAGCGTTAAAATACAGTATGCTCCGTGCAGCACTACCTAACGAGCTCCTGTTCTGTAAGTACAAAATGAGAGATTTCGGAGTTTATAAAGTCACTAATTACAGACAAATTTTCCTGCAAATGAGAAGGCAGATACCTAATACTGGGGCAACTCTACAGCCAAATTTCAAATATCCACCCCCAAACGTGAAGGTGCTAGACAGCTACTCAATGGGAGACCTGGCCTATTTTTAAAAAAGGTACAAAAATGCAGGGTTTTGTATCTTGTTCTCAAGACAACCTGAATCATTCATGCTGAAATGTAAAAAGGAAGAAACATGAAACTGACACTGAGTTTGGAAAAATGTCACTTTAAAAGGTTATCCTGGAAAAATACTAAATGTTGTGCAATGCTGATTGTAGGCAGTTCAACCAGCTTTTCTTACATTTCTTACATTACATTTTCTTACATTTTCTTACATTTCTTACATTTCTTACATTGGTATTTACTACAGTTATTACTGAGAAAGTCCCTTAAACAAATCCATGATGTCGAGTAAGAATGAAAGAAGATTACAGGCTCCAGTGACATCTGGACATATCTCAAGAGGAGAAATACAGACAACATACAACATAAAGATGATGCCTATTAATGAGGCAATAGATGGTGAACGCAGAAGACAAGACATTGTTGTGTGCAGAGATTTTTTGATTCAGATATGCAAAAGACAGGAAATCCAAGTGTCACAGTTACAGCCTATTTACAAAAATTAGGAGGAAGTGTTGATTGGTTTCTGTAGACACAAACATTGATATTCACACTAGAATCAAACAATTGTTTTTATGACTGGAAGCAAGGTCAAATGCTGATCATCGTAGTGCAGCAGACACAGAAAGGCAGCAAGAAAATCCTGTTGGTACATAACCTTCACCATCTAAGAGTCAGATTATTCAGCTGCAAGAGAGCAAATAAAATTACTTTAAAACAAATATTTAGTTCTTTTTTCATAAAAATATGTAGCTTTTCAGCAGATGACTCAAATGTGAAAGTTTGTGGTCTTTGCTCTGGCAGCCTGGCGGGCTGGATTCTGATCCACTATGCAAATGACTCAAGTGTTTTTCATTTTCTAGGGTGCCAGTTGCGGTCCTGAACCCCCTGCAGAGGGGACCACCACTGCTGCTGAGCGTCAGAAAAAAAGAGCAACGGGGTATGAAACGTTTTTTCCCCAAAGGTGACTACCACCCGGTTTTATGGCATGACAGAGAGAGGAGTTGTAAAGTCGCCTTCTCCTTGCATAACACTTCTGAAATAGAGGCAAAAGGTCTAACTTTCTAATTTTATTGAAAGAGAGGTAGGCAGGCAGATTCTCCCACGGAACATTCCACATTCATGCTTTGCAGAGCATCCTTTCAAGACTGATGCTTGACCTCTCAGATTATAAGAAAGATGGACAAGCAGAGGAAGGAAGAAAAATGCAAAACAGGTCCCGCTTACATGGGATCTTTCCCTTTGTTGGATGAGACCTTCCTATCAGGACAAACTTCACTTGCAGGCCTTGGTGCTTACTACTTTTTCTCCTCCCCACAACGAGAGGCAAAGCATGTGTTGGCAGGAATGATTTAAAAAACAGAAGAGTCTTAAAGAGCAGCAGGCAGGCAGCCTCCAAATGCAGGCATGGAGTGGAGCTACAGATGGGCTGATCTCTCAGGGGAGCTGGGAACAGGTCTTCGAAAGGTCTTAAAGCACTGCCGAGACTTTCTGAAAGCCTCTTAAGGTAAGAGTCAGGGATCTAAGCCCAATCGTACTGTACGACACAAACTTTGTCTTGTTCAGGTGTCTTCAAATATCACAAAACCCGCCTATCTCTACCAGTAAATATAGAAACACCTGACTTTTACTGCCCATAATAGACTACATCTACACTGGGAGAGTATGAAGCATTACTGCCATATCTGTGTAACCATGATGAGAGCTGTAATATAAAGGAAGCCTGTGTATTTTTTTTATCCCATCTAGACACAGCTCTAAGCTGCTGACTAGCGTATTAAGTTGGACTTCTTGGCTCTCACCTATCTGAATCCAACAAACAAGCTCTGCAAACGTTACTGTCTTGTCTTCTGTGTTCACCCATTACATAGGTCTATTATGTGGACCAAGCTGAACTTTTTCCTTTGCTGGACAGGTAAATATACATAGGAAGAACCAAAATGCATGCAGCACAGGTTACCAGGCTTTCCTGGTAACCCTAAAGAATTAGGCAAGACCAAAGAAGCAGCAAGGAAAATGGAAATCTTCCTCCAACTGGAGATGAAATGAAACTAAGCCAAACCAAGAGTGTTCTACCAAAGAGTATCATGGTGAGGTCTCTGGCTGGAGAGCTCCATTCCTCCACCTGGTGAACGTATCTTGACTAGAAGAAGAGTAACGCAGTACAAGGGAATGTAGCTACAACCTGATGCGAGTGCCAGGCTGAGCAACGGGTTCACCCAAATCCTCTCACTTCCAAGCAGAAATGCTGCAAGAAAGAGCAAACCAAGTCCAAAGATATGCTTATTTTCTGAAAAATAACTCTTCAGATCACAAGACAAGACATAGATGCAATGGCCTGACATTTCTTTCATGGGGCATACTGGAGTTAATTCTGATTCACATGAGTTTTGGATACCCTACCTAATAACATCTACACCTGTCAGTGTCAGGCACTTAAGTCAATAGTTGAGGCAGGTAAGCAATAACAACTCACCCTCCATGTCCTCAAAATCATCTTGATTTTCCTTGGAGTCTTCCAGGAAAATCAGATATACAGATCTCTCATCCTGACAATTCATCAGTCTCTAGTCTAGCGACTAGACATTACGCAGCAAGTCCCCGTAATGTTCCACTTTGGCTAGCAGAGCAGTGAACAGATGTGGAAAAAAATTCACTGACTCGTGAAGAAATTCAGGGCAAGAAAATAACCCAGAATTACCTGGACTGTGTCCAGGCCTCTTTACAGCTTTATGAAGAAGAATGTTAGGAAGCAGAGGATACGTGTTTCAATTTGAGAGACCCAGTTTCCTAAATGCAGCGTGAAAGAAACAGGGACTACCAAGGGGTGTGAGGAAGATTTCCATCACCATAATTCACCAGATAGTGCTTTGGTACAAACCCACGTGAGTTTTTCTAGGTTGAGGAGCTACAGCAAGTTACGTCAGACGAGAATGTGCCTCCCTGTATCTTGAAATACAATTATCTAAGGTTCAGATGGTTACGGACTTGCCACAACAGATACCCTAAAACATTAGTAAGTTTGGAATGGGAACTCTCAAGGGACAGCCAACCCAGAATGTCTGAGACAGGTGCAGGGCAGGAGACCAAAGGGCTCTGAAGGGAGGTTTCCTGGAGCAAGAGTGAGCATCTAGGAAAAGCATCCTTGAGTTTGAGATCATACTGGATGTGGTACAGGACAGGTCTGGGCTCTTCCTCTCTCCCAGCTAACTCAGAGCAAGCTTGAACAAGGAGAACGGGGTCGCCATTCATACATGGAACACAGGTGAGAAGAGCCATGCACAACTCCCTGGTCAGGGAGAACAGCCCAGAGTTTAGCCTCCGCTTCCACGCTGTAAAACAGCTTTGAAAAGCTGTAGAGAGAGGAGAGAAATTTGGGACGAACGGCTTGATTTGTTGCCCATACTTTTGTTACAGGTTTGGGGTTTTTTATGACATCCTAGCAAGCAGAGAGAGAGAAAAAATTAATGTAAAGAGTCATCTGGAGGTCTGAGTCTCCCAACAACTGCTATCTAAACTTGGAAGGCAAGGCAGTAGCTGACAGAGAAAGAAGGAGAAAATAAAAAGGAATCTGTGTAAGTGGAAGCTTCATGGACAAGCACTGTCGCTCCATTTTGTTTTGAAACAATAAAGCAATTCAACCAAGTGCAGAAGTGAAATGCAGGCAGTGCGCTGGAAGTTGGACGATTGGACTTTCAGAGTTGATACACAGACTGAAGTCTGCTCCACAGCCCTGGGGCAAATTTCACTCTCTGAAGCAGTACTTTAGAGGCAGAAACTGTTCAGTGACATGCCACTGTCTCTGAGTGCATAAATGCTCCTAGTCAAGCATGCAAGTTAGCCGAGGTAACTGAGCTGTGACCATGCTGGAAAAACGGGAGCAGAGAAAGCAACTGAATGACACTGGCACCAAACAAAAACACTGGGGAAGGATTCAAGCAGAAGGGTGACCTACAGGATAGAATAGTTGCCCAGGATTTGGGAAACTTATGAAGTCGAATTTCAACATCACTGAGCTCTTGTGAGCCTGTCCTTCAGCCTTTTTGTACCTCACCTGCAAAACAGGGGTAAGGGCAGTTGCCTAGCTCATACAAAGCTGTGGGAATGAAACCATAAAGGAGAGCAGAGCACTCAGAAGTTGGGCTCACAGCTCAGTGAAGAATGGTTCCCCATGCAACCAGAGCCTCTGCCTGCCAAAGAAACTTAATTTTTGAAGCAGTTGCACCCCACTACAGCAGCTTGCTTAAAAATGAAGACACATGCTTAATCCCTGGGGCAAAGAGCGTGTGTGAGAGATTTTCTGTTTCCTTTGGCATTACAGGATTAAAGTAATTTCCTTGTTTTCATTATTTTCTTACAATTTCAATTATCCACTGCTAGATTTATTGCACACTTAGAAAAGAAATACTGTTGAAGGGACCACATCCATCAAAGTTCTTATTTCATCCCTCTGAAACCTGAAATTCTCACTAAGGCACAGCATGAAGGATTTCCAACCACAAGGCCCTTTTGCACATAAAGAACTGGACAGACTTTAACATCTTAACTGCTTTAAACAGACTGTAAGATCTTACATGTTAGGAGTCCCCTAGACATTAGGTAACATTATCCATAAGCAAATACTGTAGGAAAACAGAAGACCTGAAAAGTCCATGAAACAGGGAAATTTATTTCAACAATACAAAGCATATGCTTATAGAACTCAGAAAAATAGATTCTTGCCCATAGTATTAATTAGTTTCAAACACAAGCTACCGGAGAAACTTCTGCCTCAAAGAAAACTGGAAAATACAGAATTCAAATGAACTATGTCTCTATGATTTCCTAAGATCAATTAATTGCAGTAATTAATTAGTCAGATCACTCTTGTAGTCGTCTGTATTACATCACAAATTCATACAAATGATTAACTTCTTCCACTACTTTCAGTAAGGATCTGTTTGAAGAGAAGTCTTTGGCAAGTTCCTCAGTTTAATACTTATCTTGCAAATGCGCCAGTTTACGAAGGAGAGAGGAACAAAAAAATCCAAAAAATTCTGACATGAAACAGCAATTGTTAGGCCAGAAATGCATTAGTAGTTAAGAAAATACCAACAGTAGAACCAAAAATAGCTCTTCAACCATTTGTCTTTTCAAACGTACCTTTTTTTTTTCTTTTCAGGATCCACACTTCTCATAATTGAATGGTTCTTATGCTTGCACTGGGGTCTCTCAGAGCCTCTTTCCGCTGAGACAAAAATATGTCTTTTTCTCAACCATGTTATTAGCAATCATAGCAAGTGGTTTTATTTCTTTTTTCTAAATGACCTTTCTCGAGTTCTGCCTACTGTTTATCTAAAAGCAAAAGCTGGTCGATACTTATCACTTTTTTCTTTTATTAAGTATTCAAATGAAAAGTGATGCTACCTCTTATTCAAATGTACATTCAAGCCATCTCTAGCTGGGGGGGGACAGGACGGGACTAGGCTTTCCCAGTGGCAAAACTGTGTCATATATTTTCCTCCCATCTACCAGAATTTCTCGTATCACATCCACCTCTACTTCACTGGTTTTTTTTTTTATGTGTGACTTGTTATCAGAAACAAATGTTTTCCTTGGGCTCACGAAAGTCATTTTTTATGCTACCCCAATGTAAATTGAAATGACGGTCAAAGCAACAAAGCAGCAAAACTGTCAAAAGTCACCTGTCAAAACAAGAGTATGTAACCGCTGGTAAAAGTCAATAAATGCTGTATCTTTTGCGACACACTGGCATTTTATTATAGTTATTCCTCCCTAATAATCCACAGATGACAGTTTAGTCTTAAAACAAGGGAATTTTATGCTGCTCAACCATCTGATCTGTCTCAACATTTTATAATCAGTGACCCATCTATGCTGCTCAACCATCTGATCTGTCTCAAGGTCACTGTCTTCGGTAACTGGGTAAGAATTATGTCAACTGTCCTACTATAGGATGACAGTTACATCATTGATCAATACCCGAGATTTGAGTGTTATCAACAAATTCATGTTAAGGATGAGTTACAACTGGGCAGCTACCACAAAATGAAACTCCTTTTTGGTTCAACCCACATCCCCATTAAGACTACATTATAAAACTATCGACTCTATTAATATTATTTGTATTACAGTGCAAACTGAGAGCTAAGCAAAGATGAGGTGGAGAAGGTGCCACAGCGGCACGCCCTTTGCAAAGACAGAGAAGATGGTCTTTGCTTTGAAGAGCTCACAGCAGCCTGAAGTGACAAGAGCAACGGAGGGTGGAGGAAAGAGGTGTAAGCAGATGGCAGCAGACCACATGTTATTTCTGTAAGCTTTTGGTGGCAGTGCAGTTTGAAGCACAGTCACATGTTCACCTTCAACAGCAGTAAGTGTTTCAAGCTATTTTAGTTTCCTCTGCCTTAAAACAGACCTGGAGGAAGGAGGCAGCAAGCTACTGTGTCTCAGCGGAAGATGCGCGAATGGACAGCCCTTGGGTCTTCTGCTCCCCTGCAGCTGGTTTGGGAGTGAAACATGAGACTCTGCATTCAGGGGGGAAGAGATCAGCTGAATGAAAGGAGAGCAAGTGAAGGTCCAAGCAAAAGAGGATAAGAATGAGCCAGTTAAGAGTGAGGTTGAACAAAGGAGGCTCAGGGAAGAGGGGAAAGCTGGACAAAACAACAAATCAGCTTAGGGTAGAGGAGATCTATGTGCAGTTTGGGCCCACAGTTTGTCTTCTGGCTGCTTTTGCCATTGTACGTCTTCTGGCTCAAGTCTTCAGGAAGGGGCAACTCCCTTGCTCCCCCTTACGGGAAACTGTTAAAGAGATGGAGGTTGTTCTGCCCACTCTTGCTCATCCAGGGCTCAAGCAGCCCTCGGGACTAGGGTAGCCTGAGCAGAGCCCCACTAAAATGTTTCAGCAAAAACACCTACAGTAAGATTCATTAGAGTGTGATAACTCACCCATCGGGGGATAGATCATACACAGTAGCACCTAGAGGCACTGACATACTTGGCTTCTGTACAGGCACACATTGAACTCCTGTCTCAAATACAAAGAGCAATACATGGAACAGGAGTCCCAGGGAGAGATAATACTAAGTCGACATTTTCACCCCTGGATGCACTAAATTAGGTACCAATCCATACTTTGGGATGTACACAGCTGGCCTCCTTCACAGTAGTGAGTGCTCTGCACACCCAGAGGCCCGTTAAAGTAAAGTGGAGAGCTGCAGGTGACTTGCCTGCTCTGGAAATCGGGCCAGGACTAACCAGATTTGATAGCTCTGACCTTAACAGGTACGGTTGTGAAACACAGACAAGATTCTAGCACCAGCATGGGAATTATATGAGGTTTCTAAAACATAAATTAAATGTTGAATCTTACAAATAAGTACACTGCAGCTGCATGTCCTGAAATGCCTCTAAGGGCAAGAACTGATTTGGCCATTTAAAACCCTTGATTTTAAAACACTTGATTTTGCAGGGTGTAACTCCATAACCTGAAGGACAGGCAACAGAACTCTACTGTCAAGACAAAGTGGATATTTACTGCATATCACTCCATCTTCTCCCTATATACACATAGACACAGAGTGGTCATCTTTAATGCGAGAAGTCAGTAAAAGGATGGCATCAGAGAAGAGACCGCAAGGAACTCATCTCAGACAAGAGGTTTTTTATGTCAGGTTAGGGCAAGGTAGTTAATAATAACTGTGTTTTTATGCTAGGGCCCACTCCTGTATACCTCTCACTAGGAGGCAGGCAAACTCACTGCCTTTGGAGAACATAGCGAGGCTAGGTCTGCCTCTGTGGGGCTCATTACAGGGTAGGGGCATTAGTCCCTTTTTCTTATAATAAATCCTTGGTGTACACACAATAACAAAAAATTACTTTCAAAGTTTTGTTTAAAGTACTTAAAGTTCAAGGTGTTCAATGCCTCAGATCACATTTGCAGCAGATTTAATAGGGCAGGGCTGCTGGCCTCCGGAAGGTACTTTTTACCCTTGCAGACTACAGAATAATTACACACAGAGAGGCTAACTCTGCCATCCCCTGTGCCAGGTTTATGCTGAAGTAACTCCACTGATTGATGAAATAAAGATGGAATGAGACTGCAGTAATCTAATACTGAATCAGGCCATAAAAAATAAAATCTGCTTTGTCAAAAACGTAGTTGACTCGAGAGATTTCCTTCCTCATTCCCTACGCAGAAAAGCTCTCAGAAAAGCTCTTCTATTTTTTCACACGAGGAATTTTGAAAAAGCAAGGCCTGTAGGATTCTGGGCTCTTTTTTTGGACTATAATATTATGCTCCCTGGGGAAGCTCATCACAAAATTAAGCGCGAATTCCTCACAGGTAACAGGAAATTAAAATACAGTAAGAAAAAAAAACGTCCACACAGCTTACCACATAGCTTATCAAGCAAATAAATATGAAGTTGAATAAAAAGTTAAATGCTGCTTCAGTTTCATGACTGCTAGCTCTTTATCTCTGTCTCAAAACCCAACTGTGTTCTGCGGAGGAGGAAACATGTCAGTGCAGCAAATCTCATCTGCAATGAAAAGTAATTTATTGTGCCTAACTCTGAAAAGCAAATTGGTATCATCATCTAGGAGTTTGTATCCCACAAGGGTTGTTTCTGTAATTTGCCTTTCTTTTGGAAAGAACTAAGATTACAATAACAATGCAAAAACTTGCAACTAAAATTAAATTAAGCTGGATTTCATGAAAAGTTGTTAGATGAGAAACATTGGAAGGAGATGTATGTATGGCACAAGAAGAAGTATAATATGGTTATGAAAAATAAAGCTATTTCTTAATTGCTAGTGAGATACATTAGTCTCAGATATCATGAAAATTCCAAGAAAAATAACCGTTTCCTCTCAAAATGTGTTTCTAGTAAGCCAGTTTGTTAATTTAAGAAAAAAGAAGGAAAGAGCAAAAGAACTGGATATTATTTCTTCTGTGTTATCTGAAAAAGACAATCTGCACAAGCGCAACTGAGGAGGAGGAGAATAAACTGGAAATCTAAGCAATCAAACTAAAAATTAAACCTTTACCCTGAAGAACCTCACGATTGGATTCCTTTAAAACACACTTAAAAATACCATCACTTTTCCCAGCAGCAAGGATGATAGTATTTGCGTTTTGCTGCTGGACCATTAGCTACCTGAAGTTAAGAAAACTCAAAAGGATGGGGTTAGGACAGAAATTGCATACATCTCTGAATGTTCCCATTGCTTTACAAGTCCCTTGACTGCATAAGAAGGACAGAAGATGAGGCCTTTCAACAACTGGTTTATGTCTCCTGTGGCAGATCTCTTCACTCTGCAGCCACTCTGCTCCCATAGAGGTAAGATATAAAACCCTGAGGTCTTATTAGCCCATCAACAAGAATAAACTCCAGTCTTTTACACTGCTGAAGCATTATATGCAGCTAAGGAGCCTCCACTCCTCAATCCACTGCCAGCACCTTCCGATACGCTTGCTTTCCACTCTCTTCTCTCTCACTCCTTCCAATCTGACATTTTCAGCTATCCCGTACGCACTTTACTGTTGCTCTAGCTACCACTGCCTGTATTTTCTCAACCCAACCATCAAACTGTAGCTCCTTCCCATGTTACTTGCCTTTTCCATTTCTCTTCCAGACACTGATTATCATCCTGCTGCTCCTTCTCCCTGCTGATAATCTGTTTTCAATAATAGGCCCTGTTTTTTTCACTAATACCAAAAACTCAAAAAAAGTTAACAGGAACCTATGGAGCTGATAACAAATTAAAGCACTGCCTTTGCCTTTACTTCCTTTAGAAGTCAGGACATGAAAAATATCATCAAAGGCACAGATCAAATTCATAAAAGCTAACCGGAATCAATTTTCAGGACAGATGGGCTGACACCCCCTTCAGATAAGCATCGGGCTCACAGCACCTCGTTATTACATGATTTCAGAAAGAAGGCACCTTCATCAGCATAAAACCAGGAGATCTTCAGGCTGCATAGCTCAGAATGGAGCATGGAAAATGCCACCCAGCTGACACCTGCAAGAAGCCCTCCCATATATAAGGGAGGGGATTTAAACCCCACAGCGTAAGAAAAAGAGGAACCAAGGCATGGAGCGATTAAGCGTAATGCCCCCAAATGAGACTGCAAGTTGGCAGCAACAACACAACTACAGAGAATTCAGGGCTTCTTGGATCTTGGCTACATCAAGCTGTTAAGAGGAAAGCTTTTCTCCTTAGCTGTGAAGTATGATAAAGCTGTAGAAGGCGGCTGTCCTTTCTGACTTAACTACAGACCTTGGTTAAAGAAAGATCCCATCGAAGCCAGAGGAACTGTCCTCTGGGGATGCTTTTTTCTGTTGAGGTTAAGGAGCTGGGCTCCTCTGGCTGCCACTTTTTAATGAGGGCTTCACCAATGGCTGATACAGCAAGTGTGTTGCATTAATTCAGTGACAGCAGCATGGAAATTATTATTTTTACCCTTTATTCCCCTCCACACTCAAAATGACCACCTTCCACTTGCCAACGTGGCCACAGTGACTTTTGGAGCGAAGGACCCTGGAGAAAGCAGAACTGCATACTGGCAGCCGCAAGCAAGTAAGAATTTGCCTTGCAAAATGATCAGGCCCCCAAAGTCCCAAGTGTGACAGGACACAGACAGAAATACTACAGATGTGTCCAACGGCACAGAAAGGCGTATCATGCAGGCTGCTCTAATGGCAATGGAAAACTCAAATATGGCCAAACAACGCTGTGAAAGCCTTTAGTGTAATGGATAGAGGACTGGAAATGGCCTGGTTTTGAAGAGAGAGCAGGGAAAAGGGCACTCAGCAGAGAAATGAAGGTGAACAAAGTAGAACCCTCTTTTAAAAAACAGACTTCGATGTTCAGTATTGCTGGGGAAGAAGAGCTGTACCCGCATTGTACACACAAGATGTCCCATCTCGGGATCCAGTCTGCTCTCGTTGACAGGTCTTTCTCGCTGCCAACAGCAGACTGCAGCAGAACTACTACTTGTGCTTTCTAGCAGTGAAAGCAGGACCAGGCATATATTCAAATAGGTATTGATGCTACACGTACTCTCAGTTTTACTCTCAAACAGCAGAAACTGGTGGTAGTCAGTAAAGGCTTGTTAAGCATATTCAAACGAAGTCAGAGCATTTCTACATGCAATTAATCATTATTTATTTGAAGGCACTCTGTTAGCACTCCCTTTTTCTGCTTCCTGAAACTCCAATTAATGAGGGCCAAGCCTCAATCTGAAACTGTTTTATCTCATGTGTCGCACAAAAATGATGGAAAAAAGGGTTATTATCCAAACCAATAAAGTGTTCTGGCAAAAAAAAAAATGCTTTGCATCCTTGAGCAGAACAAATGTCTGAAGAGAGAGGTTGGGCAAACCAGATTAAATAACTATAGCAACTTAAGAATTTGGAAGCAAAACAGTTTTTATTTAATAAGAAGCTAAATGGTGTTTCTGCCATCGCTGCTATCAGTCCTCTACTTTCTACTGTTCTCTGTTTAGTGTCCGCATGTGTTATGGTGTCAGAAAACAACCAGTTACAGTGCATCTGAAGCAAAGGAGGGAGGATATAAGCATGCCTTGTTTGTGATCAATTAGCTGTACATACTTTTGAATCTGTAGTTTGCCTGTTTAAAAGCATTTCCAATGGCTCTTCTGCATTTAGGAGGGAGAAAATTCACTTTTACTTTCCCTAGTATTTCAAGTCAAGAGTTTAGGTATGAGAAAACCCAGGTTATTTCTTAAAACGTTTTTGTCCGAATTTGGAGGAGATGGGGTTGGTGACTCTGCATGGGTTTCACCCATCGTATTGCATCTGCTGAAACCCTTCATCTGTCTTCCAGAAAGAACTTCATCCCATTACTAAGGGTAGACCCTCTGCACCATATGTGGGTGAACAAACCATACCCATGGACTGTCCTTTGTACTCCAACATCAACACAAGAGCAAAAGCAACTGATCACACTGACCTTCAGGTCACAGGTATCCCCTAAAACAGAGTGGGGAGCTGCTTTTACAGATACATGCTTTCATTGGGAGATTTCTAAATACTGCATTTTAACACAGAGTAAAAATCTGTAGATTTTTTAAAGACTTTCCAAATACCTTTTCCTTATGTCAAACAAAATAGCTAGCTATACATAACTTGTGCTGCATAAGCAAGTTCCTTTCAAAATATACTAAATGCTTTGATATGATGCTGGTTGCCACTTCAGACCCGAAGCCAGGTTTGTCAAAATCTGTCCAAATACCACATACAAAAGATGAAGGAGCTGTGCTACAAATAGCACAACTGCAGAGGCTACGGCCCTGCCCACATTCACTCTTGTGTATTTTTACACAAAGCCTAGCACTGTATGATGTGGGTGCCAGCTATAGCTTGTACCATACTGCCAACAAAACAGGATCCAAAAACAGATAACAAGGAAAATTCTAGGGCAGTTTCTGTGTACTACGAGGAACAGAATTTGTTGGGTTTTTTAAGAATCACCATTGTAACACGTTTCACAGGCATCGAAAATATGGACGCAAACAGCACTACAACCATCAGTCATAAATTATTTCAAACTCATCATCTCCCGCCCCACATGGGAGATCTTTTGAGTAAGGTTCTGCTTCAGCTCCTGCCCCCGCTACAGACAGTATCATACCATAACACAACGATGCCATGACAGGTTTATAAAGCAAGTTGGACTCAACTGTATGAACAAGGTCATTCTACAGTCACGGACAGGCACTCTGTTCCAGCTCTGCTAGAATGCAGAGTCCCTGCACGCACATCCTTAGCACAGTAAATTCAGTGGCACAGAAAAGCTTTTCAGGTTCATGGGCACTCAGGAAAGGCTTTATGAAGTAATTTTCCAGCAACATTTTGCAGTAGCAAGTTTGACTTACTTCTTTCCTCCCTCCAGGCTTTCTGAACCTGGAGAAACACTGCCTGGTTGTTCTCCTCGTGCCAGAACAAACCATGTTCTCTGTCACTTGAACTTACCACAGTAAACTTTTAGATACTGACACGAGGAGACAGAAAACAAAATAAAAAATGCCACACAATCTTGTGGAAGAAAAACATCTAAATTGTTTGCAATTTAAAGCCTTGACTTTCATTTCCTTGTGTTGGGTTGACCCTGGCTGGATGCCAGGTGCCCACCAAAGCCGCTCTATCACTCCCCTCCTCAGCTGGACAGGGGAGAGAAAATATAACGAAAGGCTCATGGGTCGAGATAAGGACAGGGAGATCATTCAGCAATTACCATCACGAGCAAAACAGACTCAACTCAGAGAAATTAATTTAATTTATTACCAATCAAATCAGAGGAGGGTAATGAGAAATAAAAACTAAATCTTAAAACACCTTCCCCCCCACCCTCCCTTCTTCCCGGGCTCAACTTCACTCCCGAATTTTCTCTACCTCCTCCCCTCCAGCAGCACAGGAGGACGGGGAATGGGGGTTGCGGTCAATTCATCACACGTTGTCTCTGCCGCTCCTTCCTCCTCAGGGGGAGGACTCCTCACACTCTTCCCCTGCTCCAGACTGGGGTCCCCTC
>NW_009192725.1:99047-114013 GCF_000690835.1 Fulmarus glacialis
ACACAGGGGAAGCTTCTAGCAGCTTCTCACAGAAGCCACCCCTGCAGCCCCCCCTGCTACCAAAACCTTGCCACGCAAACCCAATACATTCATTAAACAATAACCAGATTTTATCTCGGAATAGAAATTTACAGCTTGAGCTGCACATCCCTACTGAACCAGCTGTAGACTTGCTCAATCATTTACTTTTGTAGGGTTTGAAAGAGTCAACAGTTTTGCAAGCCTGCAAACATTTTCGCCTTTTATTTCCCCTTATTCCTGCTTAATGACAGTGCACTGTAGTAAGATTCTGTTTGGCAGAGATACAGAAGACCTAGAAGTTGCTCCATGCGTATGCAGAGGAAGCATCTCAAGAGCAACGCGACATATCCCTCCCGGCTCCCTTGTGGTCGAAGGGGCCACCCCTGCAGCAGCCAGTGCCCTGCTGAGCTCGCAGCAACCCTGGCCTCCTCTGCATGCGACCTGCGGGGCTGCGGCACCAGCTGACACCTGACGAAACGTAGGAATGCGCAAAATCAAAATGAAGGTTTGAGAGGAATGTGCAACGCTCACAAGGCAGCTGGTCTGAGGTCGGCTCTGAGCAAACCAAGGATCAGAGCATAGGGTCATGCTAGAGAAGACCATCTCAGCAGTAAGAAGTGCTTCAGATGCAAAACTTTGGGTTATAAAGAGTGCAGCAGGCCCCCAGAATGAAGGATGCCCAGGCAAACTGCAGATTTTTACCATGTTATTTATGTGCGTGTTCACTAATATAAAACAAATTACGATGTGTCCAGGAGATTATTAATCCCCTCAATAACGTAGTGTAATGCCATAACGTTTCAAACCCGAAAATACCACACTGCAGTATTACTACTTGGACTCCCACATTGCAGTACAAAATGGAGGGTGGTGAAGGGAAAGGAACATACAGTACTTTCATAGCAGATTTTAATACTCTGGGTTACAGGCCAAAGAAACAGTTGGCAATTCATCTCCTCTCCCCAACCTGCATCCAGAGTGGTCACCAAGGAAACTTGCCCTCACTCTTCTGCTATGCCACTTAGATCGCACACGCAGCACAGGCTGACACCTTCCTTGCTACAGCCCAGCAAACAGCATCGGCTTTCAAGCCAACCAAAAATAATGACCCCTCAAGTGAGTCATACAACATATCGCCATTTATTATCCAAGACGGTTACTTTAATAGCGTTACACTGGGAATTCAGTTAACCCACCCCGCAGACTGGATTTCAATGATATTTAAGCCGCTGGCTTTTCCATCAAAGGTTTGAAAGACTCTCTTTTTTTTTTTTCTTTTTAATAACTACACAACAAATGTCACTTTACAAAATTTATAGCTGGTCCAATCGCAAGTCTGGGGTTGGTTTGTAAGACTCCTGACCAGCCTGACTTCTTTAAAAAAATAAATTTAAAGAAAAATTAAGACAACACAGAGTAAAAGCATTCCTAGCAGAAATCAGAAATATCCTTCCTCTCTCAAGAGATCAGGCTTACCACACTTAAACGTGTATTGAATTTTTTTTTTTTTTTTTTTTTTTTTAATTGGAAAGATATCAGACAAACCTCTTGGTCCTTTTTTTTTCCGCTTTCCACTGCTGGTTTTTTTTTCTGGTTTCCACTGATTTTTAAAGGCTGTGGCTGATAAATACTATCAATTTCAGTTAGTAGCTTAGTCCTAATCAGGTCATATCACAGTTCACTGCCTGGGGTTGTGCCCAGCAAGCAACACTGGCCCAGCTGAGCCATCCTCCGTCCCCTGGTTGCCATAGATACTCCTCGGTGACCTCCTGACATATTTACTTGGCTGGCAAACAGAAACTGTCATCGCAGTTGTTACTAATATCACTCTTCTTCCTAGTGGCACTGAGGACATCGTTGCATTCATACTCACTCGGTGAAATCGCCGAACAGATTCACGGTGAGGTCTGAACCGCTTCAAGTACGCCTCCTGCAACTCTGATTCTGCAACTGAAACCGCTCATACTAACCCCGAAACACACCCCGAACCCTCTTACAAGACATCATGCCAGTGCAAGGCTCCAAACTAGAAATTCAATTTCAAGATCAAACCCCAATCACAAACAGTTTTATTACATTTGGGATTTATTACGGAAGTGCCTCAAATTTCTGTTTTAAATTATTCCTCCCAGCAGGCTAGCTTTCTTTTTACACTGCCTTCCTTTCCTTCTAAGGCATTTTAAGATCTTTACTTTTACTATAATCTGGAGAATAAAAGGGGTCACTAATACCTTTACTTGGTTTGCAGAGCTGGAGAACATCTGGATCCCAAAATGACAACAAAAGAAGAGAAGTTTTAAAAAAAACCACAATACTTGTACCAAGAAATCAAGGGTTTACTTCTCCTAAGAATATTCAAATTGCAACAAAGGAAAACTACAGAATATCAGAGTCTTTCACAGAATAAGTGATTCAATTTTCAATCATGGAAAAAGAACTATATTTAGAAAGGCATAATATGTTACTTTTTCTTCTGGTAAATTCAGTGGAATTAAGAGAACCAGATGGCCAAATATCTATGGAGTATTCAGATCTATTACACTGATGCAGAAACATTAGAGAGGAAGAAATCCTACACGTCTTGAGAGTAGCCTGTGCAGACCACATAATAACAAATGAGATCATTATGTGCAGCCTCGAAGTAAGTGGTCTTTTGACTCTCAACAATTTATGTGCGCCGTGCAAAGTCAAGTTATTATCATTTTTTTCTATTAAAAAGAATTCCTGAAGCACTATTCCTTCTGATTTAGCACAAAGATTATAAAATGAAAAACCTCTACTCCCAATAAATAATCATTTGGCAACTTCAGTAATCACAGGATTTGAAAACGCTGGTGTTACAAAACATTGGTTTACTATTTAAGCACAAGTGAAAAATGAAAAGCATAGCTCTGAATCCCAGTCTGAAAAAAGCAACACACACCCCAAAGCATCACTAATGCAGACGGCAAAAAACCACCCCAGCAAAGGGGAAACGTTATCACTGTTTTAACACTCTCCAGCAAAGAAAGCTTCCCAAACAAGTTGTGTCAGCAGCTCCACAGCATCCTCTCACGACGGAACAAGGCTCGCTCGTGCAAGTCAATGGCATTGAAGAGCATATCTACGACCGTCGCTCAGTATTAAACCTGTCCCAGGTCTTTAAACTGCAGAACGGAGGAAGGATGATGCAGTGCTGAGAGCCCTAGAATGGGACATGGGAGATGCAGACTCAGCTCCCTGCCATGCCACCCTTCAGGTCAAGGCACGAGCCCACCTCCAGGCTCGATTTGGCCATCCGAGCGGTGGAGGCACCATAGCTTCCCCATCTGATGGGAGTGCCATGGGGACAGACACAGGGAAGCCTGAGATGCTCAGGTATTTTTTGATGTGCCGCACACAGACTCCCTACATGGTCCCTGGAAAGCGAATCCTGCATTGCTGTATTCTGCTCTTCACCAAACAGATAACTAAAACTGGAGGGGATGGAAGAAGGAAGCGAGTAACTTTGAATTTAACATAGACAATTAAATTCTGCCAACATTTCCACTTGAAAAATCACTGGTTTAGACACACTCCAAAAATAATAGCAGCTCTGTTCTAACTTTATGGCTATAGTTATGGTAACATTCTCAGTACCACTATGTTTCAGAAATACAATCAATGGTTATTAAAAAGTTTTGTTAAAAAGATTTTGAGGTGAATTCTGATGTTCTGTTTTCTTAGGCTGCCAACAAATGTGGTCAGCACTGACACGAAAAGCATTTGAGCTGTGCAAACACTATTTTCTTCTATAAACACTAATAGGAAAGCACCTACCAATGCAGCCATGACTCGGTCTAGCTGATTACAAACTATTTCAAGCCCTGTCTTTATCCATTGTGTTAAAAATAATTTAATGCTCTGTTTTGTAACATGGAACTGAAAAACACGATGACAACTGAAGAACCAGATGAAACACTCTGGTTTTAAAAGATGTTCATGGTGTGGAGGATCACGAGCAGATTTTCTAATAGTACTTTCCTTCCCCTTCCCCCCCCCAATTTTAGTATGAGAACGTCCTACAGTGACACATCCCTCAAAGGATTTCCCTCCTGCTTACCCACAAACTGTCCAGCCCCCACAAAACTGAACGGATTGCACATGTCAGCCCAATTAATTCAAGCTTACAAATAGCTACCCAATCATTGAAGGATATGTACCTACACAGTGTTTTCCCACACACATTTTACTTGTGTATTTTATGTTTAGACAGCCTAATGTATTAATCAGTGTGAAAAGGGCAAGAAGGCTAAATTAATTAGACGATTTATACCTGGTTTAAGATCTTTTTACTTGCCTCAAGAGTGTAAAGTGGCCTTTATATGTATGAAGATCAAGACCTGGGATTTGTATGTTTTACATTAATGGTGGGAAAACCCTGCGCTATACTGGTGGGTTTTACTTCAGTGGTTACAGTCCCCAAGAAGAAACATATCTATATCCATATTTGTAGATATAGATACAGTCCCAAAGGCCACAACGTTCTTCAGTCGCTGGAGATCTCATTCTAGAAGACATTGAATATGCATTGAACCCTTTAAGCCCTGAATAACTCTCCCAAGAACGCTACTTGACTGGGCCTTAAACACAAAAACAGCCCGAGGATGACTTCAAACATGGCCTTTCTGCCCCACCCCCACCCCCCTTTTTTTTTTTTTTCTTTCTTTTTTCTTCACAGTTCACATATCTTTGTTTAATTCACTGAACTGAGGTTTACAGCAAGAAAAGAGAGTCATGAAACTCAATTGTGATTAACTGGTAATAACATCGCAATTAGAGCCAGGGGAAGAAAAACCTCTGCTTAAAACTTAGTATATTTTTATCTACACATATGTGATCACAAGCGACTTGACACCAGATGTGCTATGCATTCTGTGCACACCGCTGCAACTTCAACCATGAACTTATCTCCGCTTAACCCTTTCAAATGCAAGCAAACTATAATACTAACAAATAAACCAAAACCAAAACCCAGAAATCAACCTCCTTGTGGTTTCCTTAACTAAACTACAGCATCTTGCGCCATGCAGGGGAAATCTCAGTGCTTGTGTACCTGTGAATTCCTTTTTACACTTCTGCAGTTAATTCAAACATTTTCCCCATCCACATCAATCAAGCTGCCATGGATCAGGCGTGCCAATGGCTCACCCAGGGACGGTGTAGTGAGCATCTTGTCTACAAGCCTACACAGCTCTACACAAGCCACATGCAGCTAATTAAGAGGGGCCTTTGGTACACATTTGGAGAAACCTCTGAACTCCTGTCTCCGTGACGTGGTACGTGAAGTGCTTTATCACACGCACTCTGTACATTTGACACCAAAGCTGGCTGGAAAAGAGCTGCCAGCACTACCTTTAGCTCCACGTTCCCATGGTCAGCAACCTTTTGCAGCTGAAGCCACGTGCTCCTTCTCAGCAACACGTGACGCATCACCCAAAATAGCAGCCTGTAAGGGGAAGGATCAGCATCAGCAAGATGGGGAAGGGGGGGGTTGGGGTTTTTTGTTTGTTTTTTTTATTGTTTGTTTGGTTTTTTAGCCAGTTCTGACATACTACAATGCTAAAGCAACACCACCAATGTTAGTGAGTCCAGTGCAAGCCAGTGTGTCAGCGTTGGTGTTTTCCTTCTAGGAGGAGGAGAATCCCTTAACTTAATATCCAGTACATTAAATCTACTTTAAGTAACGTACTAGAAAATGATACTTAACCAGAAGGCCTAAGTAACAGCTCTGTATCTCAATCACAGGCACAGCACAAGCAGCTGCAGCTCACAGTGCCCACAGCACGTACTGCCAGCACCCTGCAGGCTTGGAGAGGAGAGCTGAGGTGTCACTCCTACCCTCTCCCCCGGCAAACATTCCGTTTGTCAACAGAGAGATATTCTGCTAGGACATGAAGAGACTAACAACTAATTTCCATCAAATCACTGGGCAAAATAAAAAGGGGTCCACTTAATAAGAGCTCACTTAAATAAGCACAAATTAGGGTAACACAAACAATTTCAGAGGTGTTACAGAAAGAGGAGATTTGTCCTTTAGCTATAATCAATGAAGACCAAACATAAACTTGCAGTTTGGCACAGAAAGGCCTCAACCACTGGGGAAGAGGTCTTCAGTCAGTGTCACTCAGCTCAGTGATCCGTGAATTAGGCTGAGAAGGCATCCATGTTTGGAACTTTGTTGTATAAAGGATAAATATAAACAGTCAGGTAGAGCAGAGAGACAGACAGCTATTAAAATCTGGCAGTATCACCCACATAAAACACAGATACTGAACAAACTTCATAGACAATAGGCCTGGAGCTCAGATACCATAATGAAGTTAAGATCCCAAGAATATGTTTTTAAAGCAGCACAGACTATTGTCCATTCATTTCATAAGAGAAGGCCAGCCACATCCGACAACACATTTCACGAACCATTAACACAGTGGAATTCATCTATTGCTTCTTATTCTCAGTATACATACAGAGAAGGAATTAATAAATATCATCAACCGGAGCAATACCAGCTTGCTAAATAGTGATCCATTTAATTTCAAAATGCTGCTCCTGCTAAAATTTACCAAAAACATTGTCCCTCCTGATCACTTCTCAAAACAGTCCCCGAACAGCACAAAGCAGGCAGAGGCAGCTGAACTGACCCAAGTTGCAATCTGCGGCATTGTAAGTTTTTTAGCATGGCGTTTTGAACTCAGAACTGAAAAGAAACAATTTTGAAGCACATTTCACTGAGCAGCTCACATGAAAAAGGTTGCTATCCCAGACTTTATATAGACATTTAAACCTGTAATGCTTCACTCCCACTATTGTTCTAAATGCTGAATAGACACCCTCCACTCCACACACACTCACACACGCTCGCACGCACACATGCACGCTCATGCGCACTCAGTGTCACACTGTGTACTTCACTTCTAATAGTACACCCAGCAGAAAGGAATTTTATTTTTACACTTTCACACCACCCACTCCTAATTAATGTCAATCAGTGTCTTCTGCATAGTATACACTGCAAATATACACGGCCTTATCTGTGCTGGGGGGTGGGCAAAGATTTCCACTCCGCTGCTAAAAACTGAGTGGGCTCCATGTGATGGATTCATGCAGGAAGAACCTGGAGATGCACGACCCTTCTGAGGGGTCATTAAAATGCTCTGACTTTGGGGGGGGGATGTTTCTGTTGTTGGTTTGTGCTTTTTCCGCCCCACAGATACGAATAGGAAGTAATTCTCTGGTTCGAAAGAGCCATTGCAGACTTCCCGAGGTGGAAGAGGGAGCAGAGGCTTGCCAGTACATCTCGACAGCTGCCAGGAACAGTGGCAGCAGCGGGAGGGACAGCAAGGGAATTTTGCTGGTGACTTCAGCAGAGCCTCCATTTCAGTCCACGCTGTTTAGACAACCACGGACCAGAGCCAGACAATTAAAAACACTGTCAGCTACCAGCTATGTGCCTATACTTGCACTGCCCAGCTGTCCCAATAACCACCACAGCAGCAGAAGTGAAGGTGGGAAAATCTTGCCCCCCAAACCCAAAGCAGACAAACTTGGTTTCCCAGCACACGCACCACTCACTTCTTTTTATAGACTGCTTTTCTCTCGGATGCAAAAGTAAATCCAGCTCTGATGATTTCCCTGCCTTAACTTTTGTACAAGAGGAAAGCTAAAAAAGGAAAATTAGACACTTCATGAAATCCATGATTAAGACACAGAAACTAACAAGACAGATGGGCTGAAACATTCAGGGAGCTTCAGTTCATCGGCCCATGTTTTTCAAAGATTTACAGTAAACTATTGTCTTCCCCCTTTAGAGTTTATAAATCTCATTTTTCATTGCAATAATTTAACACCATTTGGAGTCTCCTTGTAGGGTAGTCCAAAATAAACCCCAATATTTACTCAACTGCCAGACGGCCCTAGAACCTAGCTACGGGGTTTTTCTCCCCCTTCCTTTGCCTTTTTTCGGGTGCCGATAACGGCCACTGCTGCTGGCTCAGGGGTGATGAGCTTGCTGGGGAGGCAAAGCAGGGCGGTGGCAGATGGGGGGAAAGCAAGAGGCTGCTCAGGCAGCACCGGGCTGCACCTCACTCTGCCCTGCTGCACACTTTGCTCCCTTGTGTGCACCCGCCGGAGGAGCTGCTATCACTGGCATTAGCTGGGTTATTACCGCGCAGATAGGAACACGAGGCCCGCTATGCAGCTAACCCCCTCTTACAAACATTCATCTCCCGGGGTAAGAAGCAGTCAATACTGCATCCTCTGAAATGAAGAGCTGATTGCTCCTAGCAAGGGTGGTCTGCCCCTCCACAAGCTCCTTGCTCACAACAAGGACTCAGGCTGGTCCATCCCCCCCTGCATCCCTTCTTCCATCAGAAATTAAGTCCTCTTTTCTGCAGGGTGTACAAAGCAGCCACTCGCCCAGCGAAAAAAGGAGGGGGGCAGGGAGAAGAAGAAGGGGGGAAAAAAAAAGAAAAAAAGGAAGTCTGACTCCGTGCTTGGCAAAAGCCAGCAATCAGCAACAACTGCCGAAAGCTGAGTCACTTCTTTCCCTTCCACCTGGCGAGTGGCTGCCCGGATCCATTCAGCAGAAAGCCTCTTTTCATCAAAACTGGCATAAATCTGGAGTAATTCCCTCTGTTTCAATGAAGCTGCTCAGGATTTACGGCAGCGTGACACGACAAGCAGAATTCCGGCCGTTAAGAGCTACAAGCCCAGGTTTTCCTGCAGGAGACCATGCTGCTCTGCTCTTGTGGGCCGTGATGCTAACCGTGTGACAGCATTGATGCCGCGGCTGGTTCTATTTTTCCTGATGCTGTCATCTCCAGCAGATGCTCTGCGAGCAGAACCTTTGGAGAAGTCACCCTCTTTCACGCACTTCAGGAGAATTTTGACAATCTATGAGCAGAAGAACGTTTAATAGCTTGAATTAATTATTTTTTTAGATTTAATTTTTTTTCCCAGATTTCATTTAATGCTCTAATTTGGTTTTGCAAAGATTTATAAAATACTATTTTTTAACATCTTGCTGGACTGTGTGAAACAGAGTTCAGAAGGCAGCAGAAATATCTTCTGTGCAGATGATGTGTGAATAAGCAAGGGATGAGATCAAGATTTAAGGAATACCAATCAGCTTTACCAGACCATTATCTACTCTATTTATGTACTCAGCTTAAGAAAAAGCATTGGTGGAGGATTTATGCATGCACTGGAAGGCTTCTATAAGCAGGGAAAGACAGTGAAAAAACCACATATACTCCCCCTCAGTATGCAGTGCAATGGCAACCAGAATAACAAATGGCAAATGAACACAAAAACCACCCTTTGAAACAGGACTCTTTCAAAACAAGAGAGTTTCCGCTTTACTATAAACACAACACCTATGTAAAAAAAAAAAAATGCATTCACATGTATACCGAGGGACTGACAGGGTTTTTCTAAACAAATGCAATGAGTCTTGTCTGTCCTGGTTAAGTGCATTTACAACATTAAAGAATAGGATGTACCTGCCCAAAAACAGCGGCTTTCATGTAGTCCTTTCAATATGGGGGAACACAGTGTGCTCTACAGATATTAATTTAGCCTGAACAACCAGTGAGGTATGCAAATATTACTCCCAGCTTCAACTGGAGAAGATTGAGCACAGAGGACAGCAAGGGGGATTTTCAGCAGTGCTTCAGGGAGCCAGCTCACAGCCAGGGAAAGCTGGGATCTTGCATGTCTGCAAGTGCTTTCAAAAGTCCTGCACTGACTGACTTCCTAGACATTCCACAAGTCAGAGCCTGAAACTGAAGCCCTGCTTTTTCTCTTCAGGAGACCCAGATGAGCAAATGTTTTCTGTATCCCGACTGGTTACACTGCAAAAATCAACAAGGCGGTGTGCAGACATGGGTGCACCCCATGGCACCTCCCAGATCCTGGCTGTCCCAACCATGAGGCCTGGCTGGTACGTATTGCCATTCCTTCACCATCCTCATGCTGGAGCTCCCTCCTGATGGAAACCCAGCCGTGAGAGCCAAGCACGTCCGTTTTGCCCAGAAGTAGGGGGTGGCCTGGAGACAACCAGAGACAGGACCTTGACTCACAACCTGGAAAGTAGGAGGCTCACTGTTTTTGACATGGTCCAAGAAAAGCGACTGCAGCCATTTAGCCAGGCAAGAGGAGCTGCAAACAGACCCCTGTTGGGTATCACTACTTCCACAATTGTCCAAAAAGCACTGATGGGGTAAAAGCAGAGCAAAGCAGCAGGAGCTTCAGCAGCTGCCAATGGCTTCTTGTTTTTTGAGGAAGGATGATGCTGAAGAACCCCTGGGGCTCAACTGGTGAGGACAGGGCCATAGCATGACAAAGTCCAATGGGCCTCGCTACATATTTTGCCTTTTTAAGTTCTACCTGTAATCCAAAGGGAGGAAAGAAACATTTGTGAAATCAAAGATGCAGACAAGGAAAGGAGAGCTGAAACAATGCAGTGGCCTGAAAAGAATGATCTCCTGGACTTATTTTTTCTACCAGTCCACTGAACAGCAGCACAGGAAAGTGAAAGGCAAATAAATGGGTATCTTGAGGACAGGGTATATAGCACTGCAGCTGCTTCCACCTGAAGACAACACCTTTAGACCAGCAGCTCAAAGAGGTAATTCTCATAGCAGCCATGACACTTAAGACTATTCAACCCTCTCCCTCAAAAGCCTTGGTTTTAGCTTTTTACAACTCTGGCAAATATTTTAATCAAAATCTTCCGTGCTAACATCTCCCTCAGACTGATCTTTTATGGGAAAGTTTCAGCAAAAAAATTTCAGCCATTTTGGAGAAAGAGAGTAGGCAAATAAATATGCAGCTTTGATTGTGTTAGATTTACTTCTGCTGCTGCTGCTGTTGTTATTAGTAATTTATTGAGATATAGAAATGGCTTCAGGCTCTGGAGCAAGCCTAAAAATTTGGCAAAAGGGTTATGCTGATCAGAGATGGGTTTTTAGCTATTCCTGTGAAAAATCACCTATATTTGGTAAATTTTAAATCCCTGGGAGGGAGAAAAAAAAAAAATCAGCAGCTAAAGTCTGCAGACCTTTCATCAGTGTAAACTTCACGCCTCAGGCTTCAACACGGCTCCATACAGGCCACAGCATCTATGAAAGGGTCTGTCCTCACAAGGTTCACTGCAGAACAAAGACTGAGCTCTAAGCAGCTTTGGGACTTTTGAAGTCAAGAAACCACCATTAGTGAAGAAAGATACAATTATTTCAATATACTGTTCTTTACCTGTGTATGTACAAAAACAAGGAAAAGATATAGAAAAGTGAAGAAACACTTGGAGCTTCTTGTTAGTTTGATTTTTTTTTAAGAAAGTAAGTCCATATGAGCAGCAAAATACAAACACTTAAAATATCCCCAACACAGAACTTACCAGGGTAAATATTTTCTGGTAACCCAGCATGCCTGTATTGAAGATTCATGGTCTGCTGTTCTCTAAAGTATTCTTCTCTTTCAGGAGCAACACTCAGAAAGCGTGACACCGCAATGCCAAGTTGCCCTCCCTGTACTTCAAGGCACCTCCACTCAAATGCCCCCAAATGCCATTTCTTCCTTGTCAGAAATCTTTGTTAACAAATTTCTCTTTCGTTTTTTTGTGAACTGTGCTTTTCCTTTTTTGTTTGTAAACAAAGAAACAAACAAAAAAGCCAGAATGTAGAAAGGCTCTGCCAGAACTCAATTAATAAATAATGAGCATCGAGTGGTTTTGATCATTGCCTTCTGTCTGAGCCTCACAAACTGACAGTAAAATAGTGTATGACCCTTTACAGAACAATTTTACTATCACATTACATCCTCATTGGAAATTAAGCAACACAAATTTGGCATTTTGAATGGGAATGGCTCATCCAATTTGGTGCAATGTTACCCACTGGGAAATCCAGAGAGAAATACGCTGCAAGCCTGCACAGCAGGATTTGCAGAGCATCTATCTAGTCACACAGCAAAGCCTTGCACAACCTGCACCACCTTTTTCCCTGACTCTGCACTATAGAAATGTAACTAACGCTTTTCAACTCACAGAGCCACACTGTTTTGCTGGGCTTTTTGCGTCATGTGGATGAAGACACAACTTGAGCTTGAGTTCAAGCAGTTCCTCAGGATGTGTGAATCCAGAGGGATGGGTATGGAAGGGCAGGAGAGGACAGGAGTAAAGACATCCTATCCTGCTGCTGTAACTAGGAACGTAGGGATGGGAGAAGTTACTTTGGTATTCAAAATTGGAAAATGGGAAAAATGGAAATAACAGGAGTTTAGAGAAGGGGAAGAGGGTGAGGCCTGCTGGAAAAGCAGGTCTGGTCACCCGGGGGAAAAAAAAAAAAGGATGACTAGAGAACACCTCTTGCCACAGAGACAGTATAAGAGAACAGAAGAAACAAACATACAGAGAAAACTACGCAGGCAGTTTCCAGCATTTTCTTTAAAAACCAGGAGCGGCCAGGAGGACAAATTCCCATTTCTCCTCTGTTGGCCTAACTTTACTTGATGGGAATGCGCCAATTTATACCAGCCATACACCTGCCCCCTCCGTTTGAGATGGAGTATTAATAATATCTTTTTATGTCCTGGTGTTCCTGAGCACACCATCTGTTTACATTTGGAAACTGCAATGAGTGAGGTGCCCACCATACATGCTAAATTGCCAGGATTCATGAAGTGAGTGAAAAGTCAAAATTTCCATTACTTCAGCCCTAATTTGACTAACACCAGCATCAAGTGATCTCTATCCAAAGCATAAACACATTCCTTATAAACAGCTTAAATGCCAGTACTTTAAAGGCACAACTGTTCATGTGTTGTAATCTCTCTAATGAATAAAATTCAATCACATCTACAAAGAAAAGAAATCTGTTTGTTGACACATCACTGAAAGGAAGCAAATAATGGCTCACAATACTAAGAAACCTGATGACAAATGTAAGGGAAATTACCCTTTGAATAATTTGTGCACGACCCATAAGTTTTAGTGGGCTACAAGGAATACAAACTCAAAAGTTCCATTTTGCTCTCATACCTTTAATTTTTTATATATATACTTTTTTAATGCATACTTACTCTCTTTTTTTAAACTCTCTCAACTGGTTTGGGTGCAAGGGAAAGACTGGATTTGACCTCTTGGATGAATCACGCGCACAAGCTTTCTCAAAAAAAGCAAGTGGACAATAAAATAAAAAAAGGGAATAACTTTCCTCCCCTGCCTCTTTAAGACACTGCTGCCTTTCAGGCAGGCAGTGAATGCTGCATTCAAATAACAGAACATGGATTTCTCTTAGTAACTGCAGCTATAATTGTAGCTACTGCTTATACTGCTTCCATCCTATGAGTGCTACAATTGTCCAAAGCATAACACTAAATTGCCGTAATTTCTGATAAACATCTAATTTTTTATGTAACAGAAAAAAACCACCTTCAGAATGTTACCCCTTTCCTCGGTTATCTTATTCTGCTTCTTTGGCACCAAGAGCATTAAAAAGCAATACTGCTTCCCCTCCCTTCGATGTCTGGCAGCCCTTTCTTAAACAAAAACACTCTGATTCAGTGGATGCTCTGCCCACTATTACAGATAACATGCTTTTCCCAAATCTGAGTCTCTTAAGGACAATGCAGGGTAGCTTTATTTTTAATCATTCACCAACTAGTATCCCATTTAGTACTAGTAAGAATTGGCTTTCAGCATTTTCCTCTGCTGTATATGGTATTTGCATGCGGTTACTGCATATTATACAAAATAGCAATCAAAATAAATGGCCTGTGTTGTATTTACTCATACACAGAGTATGTATCTTAGGCAAGGGCACATTTTGCTGAACTGGGGCTGTTTAGCCTGGAGAAGAGGAGGCTGAGGGGAGACCTCATCGCGCTCTACAACTACCTGAAAGGAGGTTGTAGCGAAGTGGGGGTTGGTCTCTTCTCCCAAGTAACCAGCGATAGGACGAGAGGAAATGCCCTCAGGTTGCACCAGGGGAAGTTTAGACTGGACATTAGGAAAAACTTCTTCACTGAAAGAGTGGTCAGGCCTTGGAACAGGCTACCCAGGGAAGTGGTGGAGTCACCATCCCTGGAGGTATTTAAAAGTCGTGTAGATGAGGCGCTTAGGGACATGGTTTAGTGGGCATGGTGGTGTTGGGTTGACGGTTGGACTTGATGATCTTAGAGGTCTTTTCCAACCTTAATGATTCTATGATTCTATGATTCATATGTTTTCATTATGACAATAAGGCATAGGCATGAAGAGCCCATCCCTCTACATGGAAATAGCATGTTGGGCAGGGTGGCAGCAATAAGAAACCCAACTTTATCGACTCTTATCTCCCTATACTGACAAGAAGAAAAAACTCCTGCAGAGTCAAAATACTAGACAAATTATATCATTTCATACAAGCAGTTACTCCTCCTAGGTTTCGGTCTGTTTCACTGGAAAGCAACTTTTTAATAGCATTATATAATAGCATACCATGATTTACTCTTACTCATTGTTTTTCAGCTAAAAGTATTTTTGCCTCTTCTATTTCCCTTTTTTGCTTAAAAGAAGGATGGCCCAATAAAAATTTAATGAGAAAAAACAGCACAAAATACAACAGCTCTTATTTACAGGGTCAGATGAAGAGATCGGAAATGTCCGTTAAATCCAAACACTACTTCCAGTCTTCCTTCTTCATCATTTACCATTTTGCATATTTTCCTTTATAACCTTGCAATAACATATGGATAGGGCAACCATATCACACTTACTTGCTCTTTACGTAACAGATTCCTGCTATATTATTATCCCATACTTCCAATAGTTGTGCGCGTTCTTGTTACCCCATCGCAATAAACTGTCAGAACAAGGAAACAGACTTTGGTGTGCGGCTCTGTGGCATTTTGGCAAGTTCAAGAAAAACAGGAAAAGGGAAAGA
>NW_009192725.1:114044-120328 GCF_000690835.1 Fulmarus glacialis
CAGGGGGGGAAGAGAAGAGCAGCGCTTACTTTTTTGCATGGCAAGGTATGCCACAGGACAACCACAGTGCTTCACAGTAAAGCTCAAGAGATCTAAAAGGTCTGCAACAATCAGGGTGCTGCGCACTGATCTGGGGCGCTGAGCACCCGCTGTTCCCACTGCGGCTACAGAAAGCCAATCGCTGCCTCACTCAGGATCGAGCTTTCTGGGTCACGGACCATCACATTCCCTGCAGCACCCAGCACAATGAGAGATGCACTAGTTGACGTCCACAGGTGCTTCCAAGCCCCTTCCTCACCACCATCACACGCAGACACTCACCTACACAGACTATGGACCACACAGACACTGCAGCAAACATCAGTCAGCTCTTCTACCCTGACATAGAGGTCAAACACAGCAGCAATAGAGAAGCCATTGTTTTAGTGATACAATGCTAAGAAAGTCATAGAAAAAATATAAACTTACCACCTAATGGAACTAAACCCAAGTAATCTTCCCCCTCCAAACACTCTGTGCACTAAGTGCCCTCACTAACTTAACTGAAACAAGTCCTCTACAAAGTTACTTCTCAATACTTGCAAAATATTCTTGGAAGTTTTTTGAGTGTGATGGGAACACCTGAGTGCATGTGTTAACCTGAGCATCTAACAAGCCTGCTTCTTCTCTCATTGAAATCAGCTGCCCTTAATTTGAACAGTAGGAGACCTGGGCCTTTTCTACTGCTGTGTTCCTTACCAGAGCTCTATAAATGTCACACCTTTATTTTATTAGTGAAAGATGTATTTTATAAATTAACAATAAAAGCATTCTTGTATGTGAGGTTTTTTGGCCCCTGTTGCGACTCTGAATTCTTGAAGGTCAGATAAAGCGGTCCGTAGAAAGGGAGAGAAGAAAATGCTCTGCAATATCCTTTTAAAGAGCCTCCGCAGTAAAAAGACAGTAAGTAGCTGATTTGTTACATGGCTTTGAGGGTAGCCACGAATGCTAAGACCACAGTCAAATGAACCTGGTCATGAAAGGAGCAGCAGCTCGGCAAGTACTGTATCTACATTAGTTAACTCTTTTTGTGATTCAAGTCCAAGACTTCATATTGTTCTATTTCCGCCTATTCCTCTGCTCTAGATTCCCTTTGTGACACTTTTATCAATGGAAAATCGAGGGAGGGGTTTCCAGCTGGGAGCCCAACAAAAAAACAGGAGGTTCAGTCTGGTTTTCTCACTTGCGCTACAGGAGCCATTTTAGCACCAGTAATGAAAGAAAAACTACACAAAGAAAAAAAGACATGACCTGAAATTATTTTATCATCATAAACGCTGCACCACTCTATCCTCCGGTACGGTTAGTCTCACACATTGCCACAATAATTTGCTAGCTTAAACAGAGCTCCTTGCAAATAACGTATTTGTATTAAGGGACAATGTCAGCTAAAATTCCAGGGAATGCTAAGAAAAAGTTAACAGCATCATCGGTCAGATCTACTCTTTGTCATGCCCTTGCAATTTTTACAGATTTATAGCTGCAATGTCATGATTTTAAAAAAATAAAATAAAATAGCCTGGTTGTGTCCTCTGCAAGAGGTGGGGAAACACACCTAAACAACAAGGGAAGGTAACTGGCATGCTGGGAGCCGTGCAAAATGGATTTTGCACGGGCACATCAGCATGGCTACACCTGGGGGTGTCATTACAGCAGCTGTGGTGCAGGCACAACCGCAGCCAGTTGGGTGCTTACATTAGAGTTGTAACCTTAGAAGGTGGTTTTGAAAATGAGATCATTTGCACTAAGAGGATTTTCAAGGTAAGTCAACGGATAGATTTGGTCTCATTTAAGACCAGAAAAGACTATTAATCATACATTGGAACATTACGGCAGCACAGACCATTCATCTTGGGAGGCACTTTGTATAATAACAACAGAGCTCACATAAATGTCCAGGAGCACCGCTCCACACAGACGACAGGCTCCTTGAACTCTGGAGCTATCTACTGTAGCTATTTTCATACACCACCAAGAAGCCCTGGCCACCGCCATCTTCTCAAACAAAAGGACAGAAGCCTCAAAACCTTCAACAGGCAATTATCCAGCCATTGCAGGCTCTGCAAGTGTCCCAAAGACAAGGAAAATGTCCTTCTCGCACATACGCTGCCTGAATGAGATGGCTGATTGGGGTACAGTGTCTGTAATGGCTCTGCTGAGAAAAGCACCTTTAGAGACAACAGGAATCGAGGCTGCTCTCACCAGAAGGCAACAGCTATCATCCCAATTGCCTAAGCTTGGCAAAGCTGCAATAGGACAAGAAGAACAAAGCTGAAAGGAAAATACAAGGGTGGAGAATCAGAGGCAAAGGCTGTCTGCTTAGACACAGAGAATACTTAACGGTGTGTCTTGTGATGAAAGAAAACTGGCAGTCACCGTCATCAAATAGCCTGAGAGTTCAGAAGGCACCAGAGAGAGCATGGTATGGTACCCAAACTTCCAGATAGTATATTTTAGCCTGCTGGACAACTTTTAATAATATTTTCAAAAGTTCATATGGATCTCAGGTACCTAAACCATAAAAATAGTAAACCTCGAGAAGTGACTGATAGCATTCTCTGAATCTGTACTGCAGACCTGTTACGAGGAATAAGTATTTGGGGTACTCAAGGACCAGATATCTGCCCTGTAGATATCTCTACCTAGGGAACATGCCAAGCAAGAGTGGATAAAACACTTGCAACATTTGTGTTGAGACTGGTAAGTGCCTTCATTCCCAATGCCACAAAGCCCAAAGTTTTTTAAATAGGCTTCTGTAAACCAAGTACCTGCTCCGTTTTACACTGAATTTTTTTATCATTGGTTATGTCCTCCCTAAACAAATACGGGAACTTCACCAATGCCTATGGCAAACCCATGAGGTTATGTCTCCAGCTCCAACCATTTACGTTATCGTCTTCCACAACATACAGAGCAATTCTCATTAAGTAGTTGAATGTGAAGCAGCTCAGTAGAGAGTTAAGGAAATACCTAATCCAAACTAATCTAAAGGGCAAACTACGTGTGGAAAAAATTAATTTAACTTGTGTGAAGTTATATGAAGTAACTGAAGGAAGCCTATGGGATCCTAGCAGACAGGATCTATACCATGTCACAGACAAAAGGGATAGGAGGAAAAATCCTTGAAAATGTTTCTTCTCAGCTCCAAATCTAGAAATCAGCACATGAGTAGGTCACATTAATCAAACCCATCAAAGAAATCTCCGTATCATTTCTGATCACCACTCTACCCTGTCTAGGGTCTCATCTTTCATTGTGGCCAACTTCTGAGAAAGATATCAGAAAAGAAAAAAAGGGAAGAAAGGGGAAAAAAAAAAAAAAAAAAAAGGAAAACCACCACACCCACAACTCAAACCTAGTAATTACAAGCCAAAAAATGAAGCAGAGGAAAAATTATCTCCTGTCCCTGCAGGTAAGGTTGAAGTCCTGAAGCACTAGATTTGAGAATAATTAATTAGAGATCAACAAGTTAAACAGCCTAACAGGGTCTTTTTAATTTATTAAAATATATTTTGCTTTAATCACATTAATTTTTCAGAAATGTACAATAATCTTTGTGGTTTAAAATGACTTTGTATTCATTTTTTAATGGAGAGTATTTTTATTCATCTAATACATTATCCTTTCAAGAAAATTATCATACTTGACTACAAGTACTTAATGAGACACTAATTAATACTCCTATTTTGCACCATTTAAAACTCCTTTGAGAAATGAGGTCAGAAGCATGGTTTAACGCACAAGACACTTCTCAGAGGCTGAAGGGGAAGGGACCCAAATGGCACCTGTCACCCTTTTCCACGGAGGACATCCCCCTTGAAAACTGAAGCCCAAGACGACACCAATCCCTCTGGCTGAGCAGGCAGCTGCTGCTCACCCCCCTGCACGGCAGCTGTGGGTGCGCGCTGGCCCAGCAGCACGCCCCTCTTCTCTGCAGCTCGTGAATGACGAGAAAGTAGTTCCCCCACTTTTTGTTTAACGGAACGAGATTCACCTTTCCCATTTTCATCAGCCTACTGCAGGCAACCTGCCCGCCTCTCCCCGGGAACACAGCTAAAGAGCTCGTCCTACTACAGCATGCTCGTGAAGCCGCTTATTCCCCTGTCTTGCTTCTGCCGAGTGCCGTAACACAATGACAGGCAGCTCCACCTTCCTCCGCACAGAGGCCCTGCTGGAGCCATGGCACCCTGCCAGCCGCTCCAGCCGTCCCCGCGCCTCGCCAGGGGCGCAGTAGGCAAATTTGGGTTATGAACACCTCCCAGAGCAGGAACAGCCGTTTTGGACTCGAGGAACTGCTGCAGATTTAAAGAGCAAAAGCAAAGACCGAGCACAAGTGTTTCTGAAGCTTGTGGGAAATTTGCAGACACTCACCCACGAACTTCACTTCTGGGTTTGCTCCGCATTGTATACTAATTGCAATTATCTAAGAGCAGCTCCACGATGGGAGGAGGGGAGGAGAGGAAGGCTTCCTTTTGGCACAGCTTCTTCAGAGTTCAAAGGACACATATGGCCTGCAAACACAGCGCAGGGATAATGTAAAATTAAAGGAGGGATGGGAGGAAAATGAGAATGCAGCAGGGACAAGCAGTGTTGTTCTGGATCTGCTTGACTGGAATTTTAAATAAAGGAATAGGGGGGAGAAAAACCAACAAAAACCACCCCCTTATTTTCATTCCACATCCGAACAGAGGGAGGGACCGTGGGAGGGATCCCATCTGAAGGGAAAACCTCTGGGGAGCAGGACCTAAGCACTTCTTCTGGGGGCAGAGACCGCCAGCCCATGGCCTCGGCCAGGCAGCAGGACCTGGAGGACACTGCCCAGAGAACAGGAGTGGAAGCAGCCAGAGATACAATGGCTTCAGGAGGTGCATCCTTAACACCTCCAAGGAGACGGGAGGGGTTTACTTCAGAATAAACACATGTACAGTACCAAACCCGCAGGGAGGGGCAGCATGTCTGCCCACAGAGTAAAACAAGAATAAAAAGGTATCTGAATAGCGCAGGTCCCGATTTGCCTTTCAGTGCCCATGTAGCCACGGAAAGGCAGCCATATAAAAGTTAGCATCCTGCGAGACGGTGCCTGTGCCCACGCTGAATCCCAACACCTGCTTGTGGACCTGTTCTTAGTTAGAGCAGATACCAAAGCCTACCCTTCCCACTGCAGGGCATGTCAAGTGCAAAAATAAATAAATAAACAAAACCAAAAAAAACCCCATCCACAACAATCCTTGGTCGTAATTTCTACATAATTATTGCACAACAACCACCCATAATGAGAGAATGAATTTATAACCACACACAAGCTATATTTACCAGTGGACTGGTTACAAAGCAAAACAGCAGGAAACCACAATGTGTGTCTTCATATTAGCTCCTCGGCAGTGGTGCAAAGCAGGGCTGCCTGTGCAGTGGGATAGGCCAGGCAGGTGAAACCCAGGCACACTGGCCAAAGAGGAGCGCAGCTCCGTGGGCAAGGAAGCTGGACACTGCATGGCACAAAGATGCCATTAGGTGTTCAAGGGAAGCTATGTAGAGATGGGGCTAGAAAGACCTGTTTGACTTCAGGGTTAAATAGTTGGCCACCCAAACAAAAACTGAAGGGAATTAAAAAAACACAACACAGAAAACAAAAAAAAAAACCACCCCACAACTGGAAGTGCAGCCCCCGGGGGCAGTCAGGACCCAGGAGGTGAACTGTTCCTGCCCCTTAAAATGAACAGTCACTCCCAGAGAGCACTTTGCGCTCCTCTCCTGTCAGCTGTTCAACAGTTGACCCCCGCAAAATGGGTGCGACTCATGTCAACTCATGTCCCCAAACTGGGACAGCAGGATGGTAACTCAAGAGGAGGCCTGACGAGGTCAGCAGCTGAGGCCCTGCTAACAACTTTTTATCCCTGGAGAGAGTTGATTTGGGTCCGTCTACCAGCCACCATATATCGCTGAGCTCAAGGGGTCTTCACACCTTCAAACACTGCCTTTCAGGTAAATTTAGCCGTAAACTGCCTCGCAGCTTTGGAAGTTATCGAAGGGCAGCTGAGCCGACAGACTCAAGAAAAGACAGGCAACATGCTCATGAGAGCCCCGTTTCCTCAGCCCTACGCCATGCGAGCAGGCAGCGTCCCTGCCGCCAGCACCCCTGACCACCTCGCCCCGGCTGCTCATCCCCACCTCCCCCTGTGCCAGTACAAACCCTCATGCTTTCCAGGCCAGTTTGAGAACGATGGTGAGCTAGATCCAGGAACAGA
>NW_009192725.1:120393-132957 GCF_000690835.1 Fulmarus glacialis
TTTTTGACTTGGATCCTTTCCCAGACCTGGCTCAGAGCATGACTACACAACACTTATGTCAGCACAAGGAAGCCACCTAATGAGTACCCACGGGGGGTTGGGGGGGGGGGGCAGGACTGGTGCCGTCGCCATCCCAGCCACCTTAATGAGCTTGTAAAACAAGGGCCTACGGACAGCGGGTTAAAAAGTCATAGAGCTTCAGTTAACCGAGGAAGGCAGATGAAAAAAAAAAACCAACACGCACACAGGTTACTGACTCGCTGCCACGACAAGCTGCCAAAACACAGCAAAAGCACTGGGCCTTCCCCTGAGGAAAAGAAACTCCATGCTCAGCTCCACCGCAGCCCCAACGCAGAAGGGCTCCTGATACACACACAGGGAAAATCTTGCTCCTTACTAGTTCCTAAGCAGGATACGCAGAAAAAGAACGCACCTTGTAAAACACTGGTATCTCAAAATGACCTATTCTTTTATCTTTTTGGCTAGCCATGCTCTCCCTGCCCTGCTCCGTCCTTGCAAAGACACCAAACAGCCCACCCCCAACTCAAGGTGGAAGCGTAAAAGCAAGAGAGAGGGGAAGTTGAACGGGGAAAACAACTCTCCTTCCCCATGGACTATGGGTGCAAACCCATCACAACAAACAGCGTAACCCTAAACACATGCTATGACAGAGACAAAAATCCATGATTACTGCTTCTGGTTTTTATGCCGACCAGTGCGCTATTATTGCTCTGGTGGCAATCAGTGAATCTGTCACGAAAAGAAAGGATGTGTTAGGCTTGCTATCGATCCTTGTAATTCCCGTCTGAGTACAATTATACCGTCTTGAAATGTAGCCCGAAAGGGCACTGTTATTCCGGAATTGAGTTGCTTTTGGAAGATGAGTCAAAAGCAGTTCCGCATACTTAGATCTCTTCTTGAGGTTGCCGACAATTTTTCCTGGCTTTACAGCCACATTTTCTTATCCTTAATGTATTTTCTTTCCCCTATTGCTGAGAGAAAGAGCCACACAAATAAAGAGAAATCTGACTATCCCAGGAAATTATGTAACTGACTATACACAGAGGGCTGTCAAAAATGCACAAAGTAAACTAACTGAAATAATATGATTTTTTTCCCCTCTAATAGCCTTCATTTATAGTCATTGTAGGTGTTACATGTAACAACAGTAAGTGGAACAATTTCATACAGCACTTTCCATATTGAGACAGCTATTCTACATCCCCCTGTGCAACAGACAATTTCTATAGCTCACTTTGTATTATGGCAACAGAGCAAGGCACCTCAAACTAAGCCCAGGGCGGTAACCGTTCCCAAGAACCAGGGCTAAAACCTAGAATAACGAGTGGCTGTGTTCATAGCCAGACCAACTCTTTCTCCCCAATAAAGTTAGGACATTGCCGGTAGCTGGTAGGCAGAAGCACGTGCCTCTGACGGCACAACTCTTGCCTCCCAACAGAGGCAGCCAACAGCACAAGCAATGCATGGGGCCAAGCCCTGCCCCAAAAAAAAGGTCGTTTTGGGATGGCACATGTGCAGGAGAGCTGCTAGACACTACAAGGGATGAGCTCCTGTTTGCAAAGCCTTGGAAAAATGCTAGGTAAGAAGTATATGTTGCTGTTAGCACAAGGCCCGTGGGGATGAGCAGAGGCCTTGATTGACAGCACTGCTCCCCTCCCATCTCTTATCAATGGGAAAGAAAAAACACCCAGCTGAAAAAAAAACCCACAAAACACACCCAACTCACACCATATACAAACCAAACAATAAAAGACGAAAAATAAATGCATCCTGAGCACCCACTGTATTTTATGTTCTTTTTGTCATCGATTACAATTCCCATGATGTTAATAATGTGTACGATGACAAATAAACTCAGAGTACACAGCAAGACGCACAAGGAGGAGAAGGTCAATGCATACCATCAGACATGACATGTCACAACACAACCCAATGGATTCAGTACCAGTCATCGTATTACTGCATCCAAAACTGGGCCCAAAAATACATATGAAAACACATATTCCAAGCATGGCTAAAACAATAGTACCAAACAAAACATATGATACTAATTCAAGTGTTACGACAAATTGTCCATTGTAGCTGGAAAACAGAGAAATGCGGCCGTGAGAAAGGATTACAACTCTGACCTAACAATTTTGAAGTGTTCACATTTAACGTACATTCTAGCATATTCATATGAAGGTAGGAAAAAATATGAGAAAACAGGTTAATGAATTATATGTCAATAATAAGGAAATATCAAAGACATAAATCAGAAGAAATATAAGCTAAGAAATATGGAAAGATTTTGTGTGTACATGCGTCTGAAATTTAATACAATTCCTATTTCAGGAATTCTTCTTGGATCACACCTGCCTGTGTTTTTCAGACCTCAGTTTCAGAAGGGTTTTTTTTTTTCATGCATGGTTTCAGAAGGACTGCTGTCTCTTTAACAATGAAGTCCTGCCCTCCAATTCATACAACATATTCCCACTGACTCCATCCAGCTTAAGGTTAACTACAAATACAATGGAAAACCTGAGGTAGCTTGTTGCCTTTATTTTCCATTTTTTCCGATGTGCTGTTAGGCTATTCATAATGAGTATCAAATGAATATTTTTTTGAATTAACAATTAGGACAAACAAAGGTTCTAATATTTTACAAACCTATTTGATGCAAAATACTAGATATGCGTTCTAGGCCTCAATTATTCAGACCTTTATTATTGAATTCTGACTTCTTTTCATTCCATTAGCGCTCTCAACAGCTTATTAACGTAAAGCAGAGCCTTGCTAATTTGCAATAATGTTTAGGATACTTACTCAAAATTAATGGAAGAAATCAATAAATTCATCAACCAACAAAAAGGAACAGAAAAGGAAAATGACAAAACACGTTCTGTTCTATTACTGTGGCAATCCTAAATGGTGTTTTAATTATTCATACAAATATCTCTAATGCATTAGTAAATGTGACGTATAGCATCTCTGCTTTTTTTTCTTTTTTTTTTTTTTTTTAAAAAGTCTTGTGTCCCAGTTGAAGAACATGGTTCCTTTGAGGAATACAAAGGAGGCATCTGAATACTTTTTTGTATTGGATTCTACATACTCAAATGCCATTCTGCTTTGGATCCAGAATACCACAAGATTACTTACTCGCCAGCACTCTCTGCTGAGAGCAGACCCACACAGAAAGCCACGCAATCTCGCACAGCCTGTAACAGACCACACGACACCACCACGAGGCAGGAGCACCTTTCCATCACTCCTGCTGTAGCCAACAAGCAAATTCCCAGAGCTGCGGCTTGAAAGGGGAGGCAGCCAATATCCCACATCTTGACATCCCACTGAGAAAATGAGGGTAAAACAATGAGCTAGAGAATATCTTTGGGAAGAGAAGCCAGGGTCTGAACTCTGGGCCTACCTTGCTGAGCCACTCCTCCTTTTTCATCAACACTTAAAACTCTGTGCATCCTCTGTACGCCGCTCCCCAGGCTACGCCATTCTCACTCATTCATAGCCATGTTCGGGCTGCTCGCCCAGTAGCTACATGCAGGTAGTAACTATGACTCTCGTCCCAGGAGAGACACCAGTAGCACAGAGAAAGCTGCAAAACCTGTGAGTGAAATTCTGGGAAAAGGTGGAGTTTTTCAAACAATGACAGTGAGCTTCAGAAGGATGACTTAAGTGCAGAGAGCTCCAAAAATACGGATCCTTTTCATGTCAGCAGGGCACATAAAGGGTTAACAAACCACTCCTGCTTTTATTAATCTCACCCCTCCCTTATTTAGCTATTTCCTCCTTAAGTCCTGGCATCTCTTCTCCATTTCCCTCACAATTTTGGGTCCTTTTCCTCCCGAGATTATCATCTGCTGGAAGTTCCTCCTCCCCTCCACTGCCCACATCCCAGTTCCTGGTTCCCACTTTGTCCTGGTTCCCTACAACGCTCCGTGTCTGACCTGGTTCCACGCTCACTCCAAATTTATTGCTCTCCTGCTCTTCCAAGCTTGCGAAGCAGGTTTTCACTCAGCTGCCCTCGCCTGCCAGGACAAGGAGCAGTGCATGGAAGCTGGAAAGAAGAGCTCATGAGCACCAGCCACCCAGAGAGCAGGGCTTTGTCACTAGAAACCCAAGGTGGAAATGCACGCTGTGTGTCTTATTTAGTTCAAAGCCGAAATGTTTCTGTCTAGGATGTCTGTTTGTATCTCAAGTCACAAAGAAGCCATTAGTACCAATGATGTGTCATTACGGGGGCGTCAGCAGAGACTCTGCAGCTAAGGTTAATTTGAGATGCATAATTTAAAGCAGAACTAAAATCCCTCCATTTCACACTTTAATGACTGAATTCAAATCATTCTTCAAATTTGACATAGCGGCTCTTAAGGGGCACTTGCACTTTTTCCTTTTCTTTTTTTTTTTTTTTTTTTTTTGCCAAATTTAAGTAAAATACAAGCGATCTATTGCAGAAAAAAAATGTAAAGATCCTCCCTTAATGATCACTTTAACCTGCTTCCCCCTCACATTTCTTTTCAGCAGCTTCACATGGCTTCATACTTCATACATTCATTCTGCCATGTCTGAATATTCCTGATACAGGCCACTTCTGCAATTTAAAAAAACCCAACACTCAGAGTTAAAAACTTCCCTGATCATAACCCCAGTGATTTTGCCAAGAGCAGCTGACAACACTGTTTATCTTAAACATACCACATCACTTGGGTAACAGCAGTACCTGCACAACTCTCTGTCCTTAATATTTCTACTCGCAACATCCTGCTAAAATACATAAGAGACAGAATCCTTGTTTTTCACACAGAAAACTGAGGCAAAGACAGAAGGATGCTGCGGTTCAACAAGTGCTTCAACCCGGTCCAAGTCTCCCAAATCCACTGATAATTTGTTTTGTCAGGCACCTTCCCTGAGCACAGCTGATAAAACACAGAAAATAATTAAGCAAGAACTCATCACAACATAACGAAGCGGCATGATAGGGAGATCTCCATGCTGCTGAAGTGGAGATGCAACACCTCTCTACCAAATGCTTCCTACCTTTTACTGTGCATTCTTCGATAAAGCTCACGTAATGTCCCCAAAATGCACAGAAGCATACAATGATTTTTGTCGTCTGACACAACTCAATTTTGTTCTGAATTTTCAAGAAATCACAGTTCAAGCACACAGACATTCTTTGGAGAACTGCCCTTCATGCTAAAAATGGCAATGGAATTGCACAAGGAGGGGAGGAAAAAGAAAAAACCAAGAAAATTCCAAGAAATCTTTGACTCATCCATTGTTATTCATCAGGTTTTTGGAGCAGAGAATGGAATGCCGTCAAGCTAAAATTGACAACGCTATTTTCTGATCTCTAAGTGATGTCAATCCTTCACAAAGCCACAAATGCTGAGAAAATTTTTCTCTGCAAAATTCTAAGAATGACTCTTGAATTTTGTTAGTTTGGAGGGAAAAAAACCCCAGAGCTAAAAGAGGCACTTGAAATTAAACTCTTACGTAGGTGTGCTTTTGAATACTGAGAGTATTGGGCTTCAGAGCTTTGCGCTATCTGTGACTCAGACTTGCTGCCACAAGTGTCAAGAGACCTGGGACCTATCTGGAGCTCTGTAGAAACCTGCTGCTTTGTGATTTTTTTTTTTTTTACTATATAGTAAAAAATTCACCCTTAAAGACAGACAAAAAGCAGGTTTTCACACTCACTACAGACCTGAATCTTTTTAATTGACAGATTTTACTGTCCAGTTAAGTTTCACCTAGCAAAGCAGACTTCTCTGCTGTTTAATTCTTAAGGTTTTCAGAACAACACGATGTCAACTAAATCTAACAGCCGAAATGGCTTCAATAAAGTTCTGAGAATAATCCATCTATTCTGGCACACCAACACACTATTTTTAATTGTAGTTCATTAAAGATGTAATAGAAGAATTATATTCACTTCCAGCACTGTTCTGTCAATGCAGTGAGATAATCATGTTGCTGTATCGTACATAAAGCAATATTTATGCGTAGTGGTTTAGGTAATCTAATGGAAAGGCAGAAGCAGTGATTCACTCTTCGTTCTATCTGTTGCTGCAACATGGCTTTTGCCTATCGCAGGGCCCAAGCAGGCACACAGAGTGATTGGTTTCAAATGTTAGTAAAACAGAGATCTGGAAAATGAAAAAAGACAAGTCAGTTGAAATGCCGAACAAAAAAAAAAAAAAAAAAATCTGGATTGCAGACGAAAAGTACTTTACAGAGCAGTGTACAAATGCAGGCCTCTGAGGTAATTTAAACCAAATGCAGACTGAAACTGAAGTAGTTTGGTGAGTCAGCACAGTCAAAGGACACTAAAATTACACATGAGAAAAGTGCAATCCGTTTTGTATACACACTGTATTTTATTCCAAATTTACCAGAAAATAAATTAATTGTCTCCTTTGTGTTGTGCCTCCTCCATCTCCTTTTGGACTCGACCTCTACCTTCCAGAAACAAACTGTGTGCAGGCCGACTAGCTGTGAACTCTGATGTCTAGGACTTTAATTTCCCTTTCACAAAAATTTCATCTCCAGACCATGACAACGTTAATAAACAATCATTGGCATGAATGCTACTGACCATCTTCCAAGTTACGATTACTTTCCTCTGGAAATAAAATTTTAAAAAATGAATAGCTAAAACCAAAACTGTGGAGGATCATTACAGGCTCTGACAATGGTAAATGCCTCACAGGTTCTGCCATCCCAGAGGTTTCAGCCACCTACGGCTTGGTGCAGACCGGGACTTAGCACTAAATACGCTTACCATCAGTCAAAGAAAGGCTTAGCCTCATATCTGCCTCAAACATTTTTAAAACCATAGCCATTTTTAAACTTACAAAGCAATTTTCATCTTCATTTTCATTTCATTCTTGCCTCATACTTTCACAAGAACGTAATTCTGTGAAAGCCACAACAATTGCTTGTTCAACAGAGACTGCCACTCTCTGAAGTGCTTTCTGAGATAGATTCGTACGGACAGACGTGGGTAGAAATGAATAATCCAAAAATATCCGCAATAGATAATGAGCAGAGTCTAGAAAAAAAAAAATACCATGTACTGCAAATGCAGCCCAAATTGGAACGAATGCCTACAGTAGCAACAGCACAGTAAGAGCAAAATATTATTGCACATTACTGGCATGCAGCCCGTAATTACAAAAAATACTGCAGTATTCCACAGTAACAGCGTAAAATATTATCATTTCAAACAAAGCAGCTGCAGCACCCTGCCCACAGCAACCACGCCACAGAGAACCAGGGGAGGAGAGGGTGGCTGGCTGCCGAAGGACTCCCTGCTGCAGGGGGCGGGTGGGCCACAGGGTCCGTGAGTCCTTGGGACAGCTTCTCCTCGCACCCACAGCCCCCCCACCCCCAACAGAGCACGAAGGACCGCTGCTTAGCAGCAATGGGCTCCCACATGGGCTCCAGCTGCCGAGCCCTCTAGCAGAGGGGAAGCACACTGCTCGCTCTGCTTTCGGGCTTTTGCTTTCGTGCTTTCGGCCGAATTTGCATTTTCACAGTGTCTCGGATTCAATAAAATCTTCCCCATTCCAGCTCCTCTGTGCTAACCCCTGTGTTACCTGGTCCCCTCTAACACTCTGCCAATACGTTTTAACAGTGGGCTAGCAAAGAGGCTCCCAAGCATTGATTGGCATACGCTGCCGCTACAATGGCTATCATTCGCCTCCCCAGATAGTTGCTCCGCTACTAGCGGCAAAACAGGAGATGACATGCACACAAGTTTATCACCGATGCTCTTCTCAACCGCTCTATCCAAGGACCGCCAGCACAAAGCACAGTCCCACCAGTGCAAACAGAAAACTACAGAATGTTACAATTAAGTCCGCCTGCTCACTGTCATGCACAGCACACAGATCAGTAGTCCTAGCTCATCATTTGTAGAAATAATATCTATCACATTTGGTTTCTACACGGATCATGAAAAAAGACTAGCTAAAGAGCCACGTTTTCTCCGAAGTTTATGCACTTGCAGAACTAGCAACCAGAGGAAAAGAAATGCAGAACCCTGAACAGCAAGGTTAGTGGAGAAGGAAACTGTTCAAATGAAAGATACTTATTTCTAACTCACGCCTCCTACACAGGCTGCGAACAGTTCAGATTCTCTGGACGAAACTGCAAAGCCTGAGCTTTGCCTCAGCTATCAATGCTGCCTCAGGTTATCTGGCATCTCCCCACAGTCTGCCAACTTTGAAATTAAGTTTGAAATACACAACATCAGCTGTTTGGGCAATATCTTTTAGAGATGTTTGAATCACCATGAAAACTGTTTTTCGTATTGCCAACCAGAAAATGATGTTTTTAGGAGGCAGCAAATTAGCTGCCATACTAAATACTTCCTAGTTCACTAGCACTTCTTGTCCTTCCCATACCAGCTTTCCTCTGCCAAACACAAAGGGGACTGTAGTATATATATGTAATATATATGCAATAAACTACAGTAATATATGCAGTAGATTGAAATACTGCATTTTTGTATCCTCATAAGCCATTCATTGGCTTAAGGATTCAAAGTCCCATAGGGAGTGCTGTAAATCCACATAAAGTCTCTGGGTGCTGGATTTGACTCTCTGACATATGTAACAGATGTGTAAAGTTAACACGTAACCAGATGCCTCTCTAGTAAATGCACAGCTAGAGGCTGAAAAGCCCTAAAAATGTTCTGTCCAAGGGTGAAGGAGAAGGGGGAGAATAACAACACAGTCCCATATCTAGCAAGGAATGAAAAGTTTAGCCTTTATGAATTTCTTGTCTACAATGCTGTAATTTTTCATGTCTGTAATCCAGCTATGGTATCATGAGAGAGGGCTTTTTAGGAGGTAGGGAGTCCAGCCACTGTGGCTTGGTTTGCTCCATGCCAGGCTGATCAACTGTTTCGTGGTGTTTGTGAAACTTCAAGGTCCTACCTCCAAAGACCTTCATGCAGAAGGGAGGTCTCACTCCTCAGAAGAAAAACTCCTCTGGAAAAAAAAGCATGTGGCTGCGTAACAGTAATCACCTCTCCACTCCCTGAGTTGGTGTGTCCTGGCCACAGTGGCTTGGAGAAAATGGCTGGTGTGCTTTCACAGTAACCTTCTAAGGCAGAGGAGAATGGTGGGTGATAAAAAGGCAAGAACTTGTTTAAACACCTCAATTTAAAACTTCTGGCTACTCCCATTTTATGGAGTAAGTTAAAACGGCTCTCTACGAGAAACTGTGTGAACCACTGACTTCAGATCTGGATCCTGCCTTTTGCAAAGCTGCTGGTGGGCTTGGATCCAAGGCTTTGGTTCAAGCTCTTATCTACTCCATACTAAAATTACTTATACCATACGTCCTTTATAATAAATAGCCTCACAGTGAGGAAGCACAGTATTGGCATGGTTCACATTTACATCACTCTTTTGAAAGCCAATGCACATGGTTTAAGGAAAAGTGTTGGAAATATTACAGCTTTCGAATATTTTGCCTTATGTGGTTTACAGTCAGCACAGTCAACGGCTGCGTAACATTCATCCATTTTCACGTGACGTGCTAAGCAATGCAAGTCCCAGGTAATGCCCACCAGAGCTGAGCACAACGGGCACGTCGGCAGCAGCACAGGCACAGCCACGTCCCACAGCAACGGTGCCCTGGGCTGTGCCACCGCACTCTCCCAGCTCCCCCCAGCAAAGTTCTCCATTCTCTGTCCCCACCACCTCCTCTTTACAGAGACTCACACACACATACAGAAACAAATAAACAATTCCATTATGTGCCTGGCAGCCCGTGCACTTTCTTTCTGACTCACAATAGAGGCGTCCCATTGAAAAGATCCATATACGGGGAGGGAGGGGGGCAAAGAAAAAAAATCTAAGCGAGTCTCCAGCAAGCACACATATTATCAAAGCCTCATTTCCACTTAACACAAGTTGCTTTGGGAACTAATGCAGCTGACTTGAGGGGAAAACACAAACAAACAAAAAACCTCTTTTTCCATTAGCTAGAGGGAAGAAAGGGGGGACCGGTGCCATCTTTGTTGAAGAGCTCCATGAAACTAATGGTTTAGGAGAGCTGAGGAGCATGGACGGGGGACAATTTGTGACTGATCACTGCCATCTGAACATGGCACGCTGACAGCTGAAAGAAGAGCAGAGAAAGGCAAAACAAAACAGGCATGTGTTTAATCCGGGCAGGCTCAGTCCCCCGTATTCACTCCCAGTGAAAAACACAAGGCAGGAGGAAGTCAGTCTCTCCGCCTGCTCAGCTCAGCACCCACATAACTCCCTGGGACACACCACAGGACCTTCTCCGGTCACACAAAAGGAGGCATTATTTCTTCACGTGCAGAAAAAATAATCAAGAAAGGGCAGGAGTAGCAGTACAATTTAATTTACCTTAAAATGCATCTTTTGCCACCAAAGAACTTCCCTTTCAAAGAACTTCTTCTCTACCAATGAGCTCCTGCACTCTCCAATACAAAGAAAACTAAAAAAGATTCAACGTTTTTGTGACTGCAATAGAGAGCTGATCGAATGACTATAAAGGCCACACAGATGCACAGTCCCCCTAGACTTCAGTGTGCGCTTCCTCAGAGAGCAACAAGAATGAAGCTGTGAAAGGAAAATCATGCACGTTACCCTGGTCTGACGTCAACGAAAAAAGACAGGAATAAAAATATTTTGATTTATGCTCTGCAGAGCTAAGGAGGAATGCTCGCCACCATGAGAGTGGGACAGAGAGAAAGCAAAGGTGGGCTGAGAGCCATCACACGTGGGTCACTGTGATGCACTTCTTCCTCTCTCACTGATTCAGCCAGGACTATGATGCTATGCCTGAAACAGGGCTCGCTCCAGAGAGCAAGGCATTTCCCCACCTGAGCCGTAAGGATGGGGGGAGAGACGGGAGGGTAAGAACCGGAGCTCCTAAAGGCCATACAGCAGCAGTTTCATTTTTGATTTAAGATTTGCATTAATACCTCATTTCACAACTACAAAAATCGCCTCAGACTCCTACTGAAAGAGTCTTGTATTCCTGTTGGGGCTCACAGTCCCTCGTGCAAGACCTGCACCTAAAAAGGAATTGGCTACACTGATTTGCAAAAGCTCTGAACTTTTTGGATAAATCAGTAAACGCCTACGGGACTATTACAATTTCCCAAGCAATGGCTCTTGTCCACTGACCAGAAAGGAAATATTTAGCTCCCTACAGCGAGCCTGTTGATTTCAAAAGAAACTTAATAGCTCTATTCCTACAAAGCAAATACAGAGCGATCACCAGGGGCCGGCTATGCTCTCCTCTCTTCTGAAACCTGGTAAGCCACAAATGTCTGCAAATGCCACCAGCCAAAGGGTTTTGATACTCTGCACATTTGTGGGATTGTATCCCCTGCTTCTTCCGTGCTATGTGGATCTTTTTGATTCTGCAGGTTTCTTACAGTAATTTTGTATCCTTCAGCACACTCACGGGGCAGAACAGAGTAAGTAACTTGAAGTTGTTATTTAAGAAAGAGGCTGGTGGTTTTTAGTTTTCATTTATGCAGCATTTTTGGTGGTTAAAAGTTTTACAAATGTAACATTTTCTCTTTACTAGACAAAAAAGACTCAGAGGTCCTTCTTTTCTAATGAGAAACGAAAACAAAAAAATGAATACTAGAGGGAAAAGGTGAGCTTCTCCTTGCTACTCACGATTGCCTTTGTTAAAAAAAATTATTAACTCAGGACAATACAATTCGGCGTCAGTCAGGGAACTCTTAGTTCGGCTGCTATTCAAATATCCAAGTGCAATTTGCAACTCTAGTTATGAAAGGGGACATTATTTTCTTTATACTTTTAACTCTACTTGTTCAAAGATACACTGATGAAGCAATTAAGGCAGACGTATTATTAAAGTTGGTGTAGAATTTACAGGCTGTGTTAAGAAGTTTGGTATTTCAATGAGGTGTTTAAGCATAAAAATGAGAACTATTTTGTATTTAATACAAAAATATCACTTAAGAATGCTGTAAAATCAGATTACTCATGACATTATCACCAACAGTAAGAGAATTGTACATGCATTTTTCTGGCTGTGCGTTGTATGTTCTTTCAATAGCTTTCTTCTGCAGAGTTCCCATACGATACAGATTCCAAAGTTGGAAATATTTAGGCACATGCCCAACTTTCAGGGAGAATAGCCTCATTGATTTAAACAGGGTTTAACCCTTATAAAAGTTAGAATGATTGCCTGTTTGTGGGATTGGACCTCATGGGGCCCATTTTCAAAAAGATAAGTGCATTACATATTTTTACTGCTGTTTCTGGGTTTGCTATTAAAGTTCTCTCCCTCCCTCTCCCATCTGTTTTTATTGCCTTCAATAGAAATATCACGACACTGTGAGGTAAATAATGATTAATTTAATTACAAATTAACTGTAACTTATGACAAGACTCTCCAATAACTTACCTCAAATCATATGAGTGTTTCAAGATGCAATTGTAAATCTCCTTTTCTCCCCTCTCTCACAGGAGATGTTGCAGCCTTTTTTTTCTGATGTTTTGCATTAAAACTCTT
>NW_009192725.1:132980-133834 GCF_000690835.1 Fulmarus glacialis
CAGGATCTTAAACAAAAACAAAATAAGAAACAGTCAGAATGAAAATGTCATTTCAAGCGATTGGTGGGTGGCTCAGGGGAAATCCCTGACCTTTCTCCAATGTGTATTTCGTTATCTAAAGCAAGTGTGATAACTCCCCCCAGCACAGGCAGCATGAACGCTCTTCTGTGGGCTGTACTTTAAAAAAAAACAAAACAAAACACCAAACCCACTATTTTAGACCACTCAAAAACATGTTATTTTAAAAATCTGCAAGCTAGTACACTACAAAGTATTCATTTAAAGCACAATCCAGTATATACCAGACTTCACAAATTTATGAATGTGAAAAGAGAAGAAAGCCCAGAAATACAAATCAGAAGAAAAATCATTAAATAAAGCATCAAACTGTTACACGGGAGAGCAATCATCAGTTTTATTATTATTACTACTACTGTTATTACCACTAATAATACGTATACGGCCAACTCCCTAAATCTTCACTGAGTTACTGTAGTATTTCTGTAGTAGCAGCGTGGGGGAAGTAGTAGCTGTGCTGGAGAAGCAATGCAGCATTAGCACTACAAAACCCAGCCCAGCTGACAAGAGAGGAAGGAAGGGAGGAGGAGCGACGAAGCAAATGAGTAAGAGAGGCAGGTCTCTAATACAATCAATTTTGACATTCTCCACCATCACCAAAAAAGGGCTGAAGGGTTTTGAATTTTCAGCGAGTGCTGCTACCAGAATGCTTTCTCACAGCCCCCCCCATTACACCCTCCTCCCTCTCCCGTACCTGCAGCAAGGCAGACCAGGAGCCGGCTGGGTACGTAAGCCTCCAAACCAGGCTCTGTCAGCAGGCAAATGCACTGCCTATG